>NC_141039.2:6307500-6590000 GCF_052040795.2 Danio rerio
AATGCTATGCTAATATGCTAATGCTAACATATCATCTTTTTACTTTCAAGCAAGCATACGTAATAAATGACATAACCACACACATTCTGTCTTTGACGTTAGCTTTATTGTTGTAAATGCTCAAAGACAACCACCACATTTTGACAGCATGTTAGGAGCGCGATGTTTCTTTACCCGACATGAATCTGGTGTGCTTTACTTAACAAGGGACGTGGAAGAGGAAGAAACCACCTTTCCATCAATCACCTCTTCCACAACAGTGATCACTGCTGTTTTAGTGGTGCTGGTGGTGGAGCTGGAAGTGGAGCTGGAGCCCGATTTGCTAGAAATTGCAAGGCTGTTTGGAGACAAAAAATCAACAACCAGTTAATCCTGTAGTGCCTGGTTTGTACTACAGTATTTAAAGCTTAAAACCACAAACTTCCACCGAACCCTAAATCTGTCTACTACTATTCGAAAGATTTGTTGAAGGGTATGTTTACATAAAAACAATACTTTTGTTGAAGTTCATTAAATTGATAAGAAGTGATTGTAATGATGTTTATGTTACAAATGTCTGTATAAATCTATATGTGTTGTTTATGAGACTTAATGCTAACACTTTGCAATGAGGTTGTATTAGTTAAAGTTGCAGTTTGTAAGTTTGACACCCAGTGGTTGAACTAGTTATTGCACCCCTGGTTCAAAGCCAGATTGAAGACACCAACAAAGGCTGATTTAAATCGTGTTGTTAATAAAAGCAATGGCTCGCAACAAAAGGAATATTTTCCATATTAAAATGAGTTTTTATCCTAAGTAACACCTGAAATTTATATTTTAGAAACAGCTTCTATTTCCTGCAGCTGAACAACTGGATAAACTGACAATGATACACCTCTTACGCCCCATTCACACGGGTCGTCAGCGCCAACGCTTTCCATTCACTTTGAATGGGTGACGTCAGGCGTTGCCGAACTGCATTGTGGATCCGTCTGCGCCGCTTCAGAGGTGTTGCTCGCTACAGAAGTTGGGAACAGCTCAACTTTTTAAGCGCCGACGGAAGCGTCAGCCAATCAGATCGCTGTATGCAAATACACCAGCTAGACAGTGGCCTATTGCTGACTGAATTTCATTGGCTGACGCTTCTATGACGATCACTTCAACCCCAACTTCAGACACGCCTTCAGTCAAGCGTTGACGCTACAGCCCTGTGTGAATAGGGCACTATGCTTTATTTAGTGTTAAATGCTAATAGTGTGAGTTTGAATGCCATTTTACATGATATTTATGGCCATGCTACTGAAAGCAGCAGCAGATAGTTCACCTCAGATCAGTGATTCAGCATGTACAATTAATTTTAGGTTTAATATGTATTAAATTGAAAACTTTACAATTTCTTTGGAGTGCAGTGAGTGCACTATTCTGTGCTACTGAATGGCTTTATTTAACTTTTTTTGTGTGTTTTATCTGGTGCAAACAGCCAAATTGCTTATCACTGCTTATCTCGTCATGTAGTGTGTTGTTAAGGAGGCAGGGTTACAACCAGGGCTTGACATTAACACCTGCCAAATGTGGGTATATGTCAGCTGTGACGGGTAAGACAGCCACCATCTTTAGCCTATTTGGTTGAAAATTAATTTTTTAAAGTGAGTAAAAAAAGCAAGGTTGGACAATAAAGATGGTCCAATATTCGAGCAAATGTCATCTTAGAATCGAGAAGCAGCAGGACTGACAAAAATTATTGTGTCCGCATGAGCAAGAGAAAGCAGGTGCATGCCGAATGAGAGGATTACTCACGCACACAGGTGATGTAATGTGCGTTACTGTTTAAAAAGTGCTAATTATGGAACAAATTCAATGCCAAAAGTATTGAAATAAAAAGCTTGTTGACTAGCACAAACTAAAAAAATTATATATTAAATCAACAACTGTTTGCATTTTAATGACTTGAATTCTAGGGTTTGTATTTTTAGGTCCTGAAATTTAACACAGCTGTTTATTTCAGCTGTTAATATTTTAACTTAAAAACACGTTTTCATACTTATAAATTCAATAATTCATATTTAATTTCCAGGTTTCACTTATAAAAGGTAATTTTATTTTATTTCAGTTTAAAAATTCACTTCCATAAATTCAGTGGATCAAATTCGGCTCTTAAAATTTGACATTACTTTCAGAAACTGCAGGAAAAGCAATAGATTGCAGATTGACTATCTCCAGCTGCTTTTTCACTAACAGGTGGACCAATTTAAGATTTTAAAACCAGTAAATAAGTAATGAAAAAAGCTAATAACGGCACAAAAGTAGCATTTAATATTGTCAATGTAAAATTTTAACAGCCTAATTTGATCCACTGAATTTATGGAAGCGAATTTTTGAACTAAAATAAAATTAATTGAATATTGTTGTTACATTATACATGAAATCTGAAAATTTAATAAGAATTATAGTTTTTTTTAAGTATATAATCATGTTTGAAATATTTTTTGTTGAAATATTGACAGCTTAAATAAACAGCTGTGTTAAATTTCAGGCCCTAAAAATACACACCCTGGCAATCCAAGTTATTAAAATGCAAGCGAATGTTAATTCAATGTATTTTTTTTTTTTGAGCTTGTGCTATTTGATAAGCTTTTTATTTCAATACAAATTGGCATTTTGGCATTGATTTTGTTCCATAGCTAATTATGTACTGTTGGTGTGCCTGTAAACAACTACTTGTTTGATTTCTGTACTAGCAGGTCTGGGATTTACCTGCCGCTGGCTTCTGCATCCAGCAGTCTTCTGTACTCTGCGATCTCCATCTCCAGCCTGGTCTTGATGTCCAGAAGCATCTGATACTCTTGCCCTTGGCGTTCCAGATCAGCGCGGAGCTGCACAAGTTGACCCTCCATTCCACTCACCTACAAGCCCGAGGTATGAAGGCAGAACATTTAACCCCAACTCAGGTCATTTATGAGTTGACTTAAGTAAGACATCTGTCTGTAGGAATGTCTCACCTGTGCCTGGTAGCCAGAGAGCTGCATGGAGTAGCGATTCTGAGTATCATTCAAAGTGCCCTCCATGGATGATTTCTGTGTGGATATCAAGAAAAACATACATAATTAACAAAAGTGCACATGTTCTATAACGTTTGACATTCAAAAGAGTAAATCAGGTTTTATCAATCAAATATACACTGTAAAAATATATATGTTAATTAACAGTTTCAGTATTTCCTTTATTTACGGTTATGAATTGCATTATGGGACCTTGATCGTTGCTTTGTCGATATTTGTTGTTGTAAATTAACTCTACAGTTTAACAAAATGACTTTTATTGACATTGTAAAAGCTTGGAATATTATAATGTATAAGAAATAATTTAGAGATAGGAATCGGACATTACTTTCCAATCAGGACTTAAAAATATAAGTATATTATATATATTCATATTACTTTTGAACACATCTATAGTTATGCAGTGGCAAATAGTTAGACCTCTTTCTTGACTTCACACAGATGCAGCAACGCGTGCGGCATGACATCACTCTGTTGCAGAGACGCTATTGGTTAAATGCCGGCAAAGTAGTACAAGGAAGCAGCTTGAAGTGGAAACACGAGTATGTCTGCGGTCTGGAGGTATTATAAAGTTGATGACGACAACATTGCCATAGCAAACTGTGAGATGTGTAAACTTGGGATTGTCAGCCGGGTATTTCAAGCTGAGGTGATATTTGTTTTTATATTGGATTTTTCACATTACACATTTCTTCCACACACACACTTACCATTGCAAGGAGAGACTGAAGCTCAATCTCCAGGGACTGTACTGAGCTCTTGACTGAGTTGACTTCGGTTTTTGAAGTCTGCAGGGTCTCTGTGCTCGCTACAACCTCCTGTTTCAAAGTCTCAGACTGCAAAACAAGTGTGTCAAAACAAATGTTTAGTTTGATGTGAACTGAGATGTGTTATAAAAATGCTTAAATTAAGTCTAGAACCAAATGCTAGTAAATTGTACAAAAAAAAGTCAATAACACAGAATTAAACATGACATTTCAAAGTAGAAAAATTTAAATTTGTGCTTATATTTTGACCTACTAAGCTACATATGACTTTAAAGAGAGAGTTCACCCAAAAATGAAAACTCGGCCATCATTTACTATTGAACACGAAAGAAGATATTTTGAAAAATGTAACCATTGACTTCCGTAGCTTTTGTTTTTCCTACTATGGATGTCAATGTTTACAAGTTTTTTATTTTTCAAAATATTTTCAACAGAAGAAAGAAACTTCTTTGGAACCACTTGAGAGGGAATAACCCTTGATTTTTGGGTGAACTATCCCTATAAGTGTTGTGTTTATCATATAGGGCAGGGGTGTCAAAGTCAAATTCTGGATGGCTGGTGCCCTGCAGAGTTTAGTTCCAGCTTCATCACACCTATCTGCAGGTATCAAACAAGCACTCAATTAGTTTGATCAGGTGTGTTTAATTAGGGTTGGAACTAAACTGTGCAGAGCTGATGCCCTCCAGGAACTGGCTTTGACACCTTTGATACAGGGTCAAGTTATGAATTTAACCAACCTTCTGCTGGAACCAGCCTTCAAGTTCCCTCTGGCTCTTGGACACAACAGTCTCATAGTGCTCGCGTATGTCAGCTAAAACTTTGGTGAGATCTTCCTGTGGTGCGGCATCAACCTCCACGTTGACCTGTCCACTCATTTGATCGCGTGAGGTCGAGAGGTCCTGAAAACACATCACATCTCTTTAAAAACACTTTCACAGCATGACCTGTTTATCCTTGACCTCGAATGGAATGGAATGAAAATTTGTAACAAAACAGTGACATCTAGAGGTTAAAGATATAACGCTGACCCGACCTGACCTCCTGTCTAAATTGTTGAACTGCGCTATTTTTAAAAAAATGCCACCTTTTTAGATTCTCAGAAGCATTTTTTAGTAAATGGTTCTTAAATTAATATTTATTTCTGACTCTGAAGTAGATTCAGATCTCTAAATAACCTTTTTTCTTCAATGAAGATTGGAAAGATTGTATGAGATTCATCAATAACGGGATATAACTTCTTGATAGCATACATTTTGAGTTTTTCTACTAGCCTGAAAGGTTTTGTAATGATTTATTACCTCCTGGTGATTCGCCTTCATGTAGGCCAGCTCCTCAGTGAGGGCTTCGATCTGCAGATTGAGGTCTTTTTGGCCCATGTTGAGGTCACTGAGAACATTCTTCAACCCAGCGATGTCAGCTTCCACAGACTGACGCATGCTCAGCTCATTCTCATATCTGCAAAGCAAAAAACAACAGGATAAAATACACAGTAGCCAATGTTTGAAGTGGAAGTCTTTCATCAAAGTTGTCCTTACGCTAGTGAACACCACCCATTCTTTACTTTGGACAGTTTCAAAACCGTTATTGGTCCACTTCAAATGTTAAGTACTGAATATCCAGCCTGACCTCATGAGGAAACGTACAGTAAGTATTTCATGTTTTGTCAGTTTAGTGGCTAATTCTTACAAATTCATACGAGTTCAGTTGTACGAAAATGTACGATTTTAAAAAGAAGGCCTGGCACCCAACCCCATGCCTAACCTCAACCGTCACTGGGTCATGAGCAAATCGTACTAAATTGTACGAATTAGATCTTACGAATTCATACGAATTAGCCACTAAATCAAAAACTTCCGAATTGCAGTGAGATTGCGTTGGAATATCTGTGTGTATTATTTAGTCAATTTTACAACAGTTATGATTGCAGTTTTACTTCAAAATTTCACTTGTATACAAAGTGTTACTTGACATTTCTTTGGAAAGTTTGCTAAATTTATTATGAATTTCTTAGTTAAGTTGGTTTCAAAACCAATTTCCAGTGTTCACTTTAAATAATCTTAATGTAAAAATGATTTTAATGGTAAAAAGAATTACTTTATTCTGAAGTCATCCGCAGCCAAGCTGGAGTTGTCAATACTGAGGTGAACAGTGTTATTCAGCTGTATGGCGGCCAAGATCTGAGAAGTAAAAATTATAAATATTTTGCCTTTTTTATGGTGTGGTTGTATTATACAAATAAGCAGTAACCTCAAATGATCTGCCTAATTAGACTTACCTTAGCCTGGAGGTCACTGACAACAGTCTCGAAGGCAGAGTAGTTACGTGCAGCTCCAGTAGGAGAGATTTTGTTCTCCAGGAACTCCCGTATCTTCAACTCTAGCTCAGCATTGGCTTTCTCAAGAGAGCGCACCTTGTCCAGGTATGAAGCCAGACGGTCGTTGAGATTCTGCAAGGTGAACTTCTCATTGCCAATGATGCTGTCATCTGCTGCTCCAGAGGCACCGATTCCCCAGAATCCTCCTCCTGCTGCAGCACCAAATCCTCCACCAGCCCCAAACCCTGCACCAGCACCACCTGCAGACCCAAATCCACCTCCAAAGCCGAAGTTACCTCCTGATCCTGCTGCGGACATGGAGCGGGATGCACTGGAGATGCGGACCCCTGCGCCTCCTGCACCTCCATACACACTGCCAGACCTCATGGCGCTGATGCGGCCACCTCCTCCACCTGAAGAAGAGAGGCGCGAGGAGCCCATGGAGGACCTGCTGGAAACGAAGCTTCCGCTGGAGAAGGTGGTAGCCATGTGGATGGTGGTTGGTGTCTTACTCTGCTCTGCCTGAAGAGTGAGTACAGTGCAGAAGCTTTGAGTTCTTTTATACGCTGGTGAAGCTGTCAAGGAAGGACCTGCTGACCTCAAAACTTGCTGACAGCAAGGAATTCTATCAGCTTAAATCACGTAAAGTGAAAGGTGACGCTGAGATGTAAAATCAGTTGACTGATCATCCCCTCCAGGAAGTAAGATACACGCTTACATTCCCCCTCCAAAAGTTTCTCAGATGAGAATATCTCTGTACATGTTCAAACATTTTCTTGTTTTTAGTGCTGGATTTACTGTAGTAAACACTCTCACGCTCTAAAATCTTTGTATATTCAAGGTTGCACCGTTATTGGCATTGATTGCTCTATGAAGAACCTTTTAACATCCATGCAAACTTTGCACAAAACATTTGTTTTGCGGGGGAAAAGGTTCTTTAGATTGTTAAAATGTCCTTCACGCTAAATGGTTCAAAGAACTCTTCACTGAAAAAAGTGTTGTTCTGGGATTATTGTCAGAACACCTTTATTTCAGTTCAATTGTGCACTGTAAATCCTAAAAGGTTAAGGTAACTCAAACCATTTGAGGAAACCGATTGCAAAAAACCCTTTAAGTTCAAAAACTAATACTAATGAGTACTGTGAACTTAATCCATTTGAGTAAACAAAGCAGTTTGAACACAGTAAAACCCAATAAAATAAGAGAACTCAAACTAACTGAGTACTGTACAAACCAATAAGTTAAGGCAACTCAAACCGTTTGAGGAAACTGATCGCTACAAACCATTTTAGTAAAAAAAAACTAACCTATATGAGTACTGTGAACTTAATGTAATGAGGTAAATTCATTCATTATACCTTAAACACTGAGTTCAACATTCTTTTTTAAATGAGTTGTATAAACTTTCAGTAAATTTTGAGTTTACTACACTCATTTCATTTGATAAAGTTGACTGTTGGGTGTTACAGTGTTTCTGTTGCATTCTTAAAAAAAAATAAAGGTTCTTTAATGAACTTGATGGTTCAAAGATCCTGTGACATTTGTTGAATCTTTTTCTATTCGAAGAATTTTTTTGGAAACGGTTATTTATATTATAAAAATAACATTAATAATTGTAATTAATAATTAATAAAATGTGTTCTTCACACAACGACAAACATAGTTCTTCAAAAAAATGTTGACGGAAAGATTCTTTGAGGAACCAAAAATTATTCTTTTAAAGCATCATTGCCATCAGATGCCATAAAAAGAGTTCCCCTGGGAACCATTCAGTGAGCAATTTTTTAAAGAACATTTTAATACACTTTTTCCAAATACAATGTTAAAGGTTCTTCAATTAAATGCCAGTAAGAACTTATAAATCATAGGCCATTAACTGACTCATCAAATGATGCACTCATTTTAAAAATGAGCTACCAGGTCAAATGAGCAAACCAGGTCGCTGGTTTGCCTCGGCTAGGTCAGTTGGCATTTCTGTGTTGAGTTTGCATGTTCTCTCTGTGTTGGCGTGGGGTACCTCCGGGTGTTCCGGTTTCCCCCACAAATCCAAAGACATGCAGTATAGGTGAATTTGGAAAGCTAAATTGTCCATAGTGTATGTGTGTGAATGAGTGTGTATGGGTGTTTCCCAGTAATGGGTTGTAGCTGGAAGGGCATCCGCTGCATAAAACTTATGCTGGATAAGTCAGCAGTTCATTCCGCTGTGGTGACCCCTGAATAACAAATGGACTAAGCCGAAAAGAAAATGAATATAAAGATGTGCAGAGTTTGAACACCAGCCGTTCATGCTTGTGAGCTGTGTTGGATAAGGTTGAGTAACTGAAGATGGGGAATGAACAAATGAAGATATGAATACAGAACACCCATTGAATTGGAAAAGAATAGGCCTATAATTAAACAAGACGCTATGATGTAAGCTGACCTCGTTGGTAACTCATGATTTGACTTCAGTGACTTGTTTAGCAATTTTACTATAAAGATAGTTTGAAGCTCATGTTTGTGCATGTACCTGTGTGTTTCTCACCAAGTTTAAACAACGTTAAATTCCTCCCTTAGGCAGTGAAGCTGAAGTGCAAGAATTTTCATAAAAAGAAATTTATGGTGCATTTTATAGTTATTATGTGTCTTCAGTTCTTATACTGAAGTGCTAAGTAGGATTTGCATTAGCCCCCTCTTATATTAAATTAGCAGATTTAATAATGTTCCACATTCCCTGTACACTGTATATTGTTTTGCCTGAATTCTGAGCGCTTGATGTTACTTGATGAATGTTACTTGATAGTCTAATGCACTCTCTCTTGTGCACATCACTCTCGAATGCTTGGTCGTATACTCAACATTAAAGAAATAGGCTGCATTTGACGAATTCTTATACCTCAGCACGGAAAACGGTTTTGATAAATGAAAAATTCTAGCTACAGTTCCGTTAAAACGTTTGTGTAAACACGATTATCTCGTAACTGAGTCACCTAAGTCGAAATTTGCTTCTCTGAAAGCCAGAAATGTCCTATTTAGAGGGAAATAAATGGAAATATTAACTTTTCTACTTCTTGATTTTGCTGCGTCAATCGCGTGCTCGACCACAAGAGCGCGCGCGCGGCCGTCAGAAATGGCGCGGTTTTCTGAGGGAGAGTGGAGAAGGGCTGAGGTCATCACAAATGACTGCACAGAGGTTTGAAGGCAAATTTTGAGAATATTTTAATATTCATGCCGTTAAAATCCATTTATAAAATGTATTTCTAGATTGATAGTCGCTTTTCGAGGTAAGCTTGACTCAGTTTAGTTAAAATGCGTCTGTAAGATTGAATCCAGTTATTGTAGCCAAACGTCAGGTTTACATCGTCAGTGAAGCTATAATTGTAGATGAATTGATATCTGAATCCAACTTTTCCTGCGATAATTATGGCTGCAGTATTTATCATTTGTACAACTAACTTTGTATGTGTGTAGCAAAACCTTTAATTCATATACAAAATGTTTTATGTTGTTTGAATGCCTAGTTGCTGTATTAATACTTAAGACAGTGGTATTTCACTTTTAATTTATATTTTTCTTGTTGGCAAGATGTAGGCCATAGATATAATCTACTTTTAGATGTTAACAACTATATATTTTCAAGTAGAACATGTTAGTTTATACTAGAATCAGTATTTGTTGATGCACAGAGGGGTTCAAAATGCCAACATGTCATTTTCCTTTTTGTAATTTGTTATTAATATTTTTAAATCACTTGCTGTCGACTTTGAGTGGTTACATCACCCTTACTCTAAGGCCACAGGGCAAATAACTATGCACATGTCAGAAGACTGACAACGAGGGATTATAAAGCAGGTGTTAAATGAAAAGTCACTCGTATTTGAAGAGAAAACGCGGTTTGTCAGGTTAAAAGTGAAAAGATAAGAACTTCACTGCAAAAAAAAAAGGATTTTCTTAGTTTTTGTTTTTTTAGTTTTACTTATCCCACTTGCAGATTATTTCATTTGTTTCAAAACAAAAAAAAAACATACTTGACTGTTTAGAAAAAAAATCTATTGTCTAGAACATGCTTCTTAATTTAGAAACAAGACAAAAATATGAGTAAAACTATATATTTTTTGGAGTGTTATATTTGCTTTGCTCTTTGTATTATGAAGACGTAAAGCATAATATAATTTGTTCTATTTCAGACTTGATAAATGAATGTGGTCAAAACTTTTGAGTGTGAGCATGCTTGAGAAAGAACTATATATTTTTAATTTAGTTGTATTTTTAATTTTAGGTGTAGTTGTACATGTTTGTAAATGGAAATAATTTATAACATTGTTATTTAATATATCAAAGCATCAAGTTTCATGTTCAAAATTTTGTATATTACCACTTCAGAACAGAGAATTAAGTATTTATCCTTTTTTTCTAATCCTAATTGTCATACCAGAAAAAGGCTAATATTGCAGGATATGTATATATTTTTAATCTAAATGCCTAAATTTCCAAACATGTCATCTCAGCCAAACAGAAAAAACAGGACAAACAGTGTAAATTCACAGTTAGACCATTTTATTGGTTTTTCAGCACTCTTGAGGTGGATTGTTGTTGCTTAATGCTTTTGAGACACAACCTCGCTCGTAGATTGGGAGGATGAGCTGACCACTTTGCCGTCCACCACCTCTTCCACAATGGTTACCACCTTGCGTGTTGTGGAACTTGAGCTTGAGCTTGAGACACTGTTGAGGTAGAAACAAAGACTTTACAGAGATGCCAGACAGATATCTCCATCTTACTCCTATTGCATCATGACACCATAGTTTACTCTTACTGTTGGTTTGACTAGACTTGTGTTGTTGTGTCTCACCTTGTAGCCTCTCCATCCAGCAGTCTTCTGTACTCTGCAATCTCCATCTCCAGTCTGGTCTTGATGTCCAGAAGCATCTTGTATTCCTGGCTTTGACGCTCAAGGTCACCACGAAGCTGCACCAGCTGCTCTTCCAGGCTGCTCACCTGGAACTGGTAGCCAGATAGCATGGCAGCATAGCGGGCCTGTGTGTCTGCCAGAGTACCTTCCAATGACGCTTTCTGTTTGGGAAAAACATATTTATTAAGTTTTATTTCCTAAAACTTTGTGCAATGTGATGACACACATTGTCATCACACATTTGGAAGAATGCTCTCTGCTTGCTCACTTACCATGCTGAGTTGTGACTGAAGTTCGATTTCAAGACTCTGGAGTGTGCGCTTAACCTCTGTGATTTCAGAGCGGGATATTTGAAGGGTTTCTGTGCTCACAGCAACTTCCTTGGTGAGGGTTTCGGTCTGTGAAAGGTAAAACAGTCAGGTAAGTCTTTTCTTGGTTTGAAACATCACTGTGCTTTCTTTAAAAATATCAGCATTTTACCTTGGCCTGGAACCAAGCCTCAAGATCTTTGCGGTTCTTGGCAGCAACTGATTCGTAGTGTTCACGGATTTCAGCCATGATCTTTGTCAGGTCTTCCTGTGGTGCTGCGTCGACCTCTACGTTGACTTGTCCGGTCATCTGGGCACGCACTGCCAAGAGTTCCTGAAGGTACAATAGCAAACCACTGAGCATTTGCCTGACTCGCATGTCAAAAGGAACTACTGAGTGTGAACCAAACACAACTTTACCTCCTCGTGGTTCTTCTTGAGGAAGATCAGTTCTTCTCTCAGACCCTCGATCTGCAACTCCAGGTCAGATCTGGTCATTGTGAGCTCATCCAGCACCCTCCTCAAGCCAGCGATGTCTGCTTCCACAGACTGCCTCATGCTCAGCTCATTCTCATACCTGCACAAGTAAAACTGAAATGAGTACTTTGGATCTTTACAGATCTCTAAAAGTGCTGTTTGTATTGCAAGTAACCTACTTGACTCTGAAGTCATCGGCAGCCAGCTTGGCGTTGTCAATGCTGAGGTAGATCCCTCCGTTTAAACCAGTAGCATGCTGGATCTGTAGTGGCACAGGATGAATAAATTTTTTAAAAGGTGCAAATTTGATCTCACTTGCAGTTATTTTTGTGGATGTTCAGAATATATACTGTAGAAATGAGGAATCATTGTTAATTATTGTCTAAAGGTAGTTTAATGATTGACTTGGCTAACATGTCACATACAGTACCTTGACCTGGAGGTCACTGATTGTTGCATAGTAGGCACTGTAGTCCCGAGCAGAGGGAGCCGTCTTGCTGTCCAGGAACTGGCGGATCTTCAGCTCAAGATCTGCATTGGCCCTCTCCAGGGTGCGCACCTTCTCCAGGTAGGAGGCCAGACGGTCATTGAGGTTTTGCATGGTGGCTTTCTCATTCGCAGACACGTCAATGGCATCAGACAGATGGAAGCCAGCGCCATAGCCAGTGCTTCCAGAAGAGTAGGATCGAGAAAGAGAAGAACTGGAGATGCGAACCCCGGATCCTCCTGCTCCTCCATACACACTACCGGCACGCATTCCTGTGACACGACCAGCTCCACCACCAGAGACAGAGACTCGGGAAGATCCTCCTGAGGACATGTAGGTGCGGGTGGATGAAGAAGACATCATTTTGATGGAGTCCTGCTGTCGTCGTCTGCTCTGCCTGGAGAAGAAGTGAGCGGATGAGTACGGAGAAGATGACCCTTGTCCCTTTTTTATGTGGACAAAAGAGGGAGGGACTGGATGAATTGCCTGAGGGGGTGGACCCTGAAACTATTGCCAAATTCCCAAAGGCTATAGGTGTGGCTGAGACAGGTTAGTTTGGCATGTTAAAATTTGAATGGTTCATTGAGATTCTAAAGGAATGCCTTAAAGTTTATTCCATTAGAATGAAGTCATGGATTTCCTGATTTTTTATTTTCAGGAGTTTTTCAATCAATTTATTTCCCTTTTCATGGAACCTTTGATTTTTGCATTAGGAGTGTTCAGTATATTGACTGTCATATCTTATCAGCGCGATAAGAAAAATGGAATATTGCAGGGAAGTGCTCATGCAACCTCATTTTATATGCAGTCGGCTCGGCTTTTGTTAAGCACAAATAAAACGTTTTAAGACTTTTTATGTAAGGCACAGACCATTTAGTTTTAAAATGGCTGGGTTCAAATTTAAAATATTTTTAAACTATATTAAAATATTCACTGTACATTTTGTGATTAATGTTGTTTGACTTTTTTCAGCTTAATATTTTTAGCAGTTTTCAGTAATAAATTTAAAGTAAAAATCTTAATTTTTTAGGTGTAACATGTTTTTTTTTTGTCCAAAGTCCTATGTTTTTTAAAAAAATGTATATGCAATAATATCTGATATCAGAAAGTATCTATAAATTATCATTTCCCTGCATTAACAATTTTTATTTTTTTATAGCTGCTGCATTTAAACAGTATGGTTGTTGCCTAAAACCCAAGCTGATGCCTCAAAGGGAGCCTGATTAAACAGCAAGCAATTAAAAAGCAGGTTTAGCTCGCTTGAAGTGGGTTCTAGATTAACTGATAAGAATCAGGTTAGTTGAAACAAGGCAGCGAAAATTAATTTTTGTTTTTTTCAATGTTGAGTGAACATAATACCAAAGAAATAAACACTAATAATAAATAATGATGTAATTTCCTGATATTGCAGGACTAATTCTTCTATGATCATTTAAATATTTTGCTCTTTGTTATAATTTGACTTCTAATTAATTTTTTTGTAAATAACTTTGACCCATGCTATATTCTAGGTGCTTATTGAAATCCTGCACCTTTTGACCAACAAGAGGCAATGTCCAGATTGTATGTGGGGCTCCACCTGGCATAACAGAAACAGAAACCTTACTATTTTCTTCATGGACAGTGCCCGGAGCTTTGTTTTCCCAACCTTGTTTCTGGAGGGGCATTGTTGAATCAGGTTTGTTCATATATACCAAGGTAGGAAAATATTTATTGTTTGTTCTGGGTAGGGTTATGTCCATTCCAACATAGGTGATGAGCCTTTAAGTTTTGACCCTTTAACTTTTTGTCTATTTGGTGGTATTCCTTACAGCCATGCTTTCTTTTCCTTTGAGCCATGCATTCCTTTGAGCCATGCTTCATACCATTTCTTAATATGCATTCCTGTTTTGTGTATCTTGACATCTATCAAGGATGGTCTATTTATTAGCTGATTTGGCTTTAGATTAACTTTGTTGAAAGTAAATAAATTTGTTATATGATGATAGACTATTAAATTGTGATATATGCAGGTCTCCGAATTTAATAAGGTTAAAAGCATGGTCACAAAGTCTTTAAGTAAATACTCAAAATGGTTGCTGATTCTGCCTTTCATTTTGTGAGACACTTATCATCAAATTAATTAAAATCTGTGTCAAATTCTATTATTTAAACTATTAGTCAAACTCAGATCTGTTTGAAAAGTTTGGTCAGGCTAAGCTTAAAAGTCTATATTTTTTAACATTTAAGCTGTTATGAAAGCTTGTAAAGGTTTTTGCATATCTAATGATAAAAAAAAATAAATGAATCAGACAGGATTTAAAAAAAGGTTAAATGATCCTGAAAAGAAATAGTCAAGAAATAGTCATGTGTTCACTCTTCGGTGTCAAAAATGCGTTTGGAATTGAACAATAATATTATATTGCAAATGTTTGGAAACTCCAATCAATAAATGAATACCAAATGCTTATTTTTGAACTTAAAAATATAATAAATGCCTTATTTTATAGCAGTTTTAGAATTAAATTCTTAAAAAGAAATCTTTATAATATAACAATAACATAAACGTAATCTGCCAGGTGTCATTATTAAAACGAGGCCAAACCTAAGCATGTGGTACACAGTATTCAAGATTAACAACAGTTGTAAATTGTCCAAGCAGGATAGTTGGAAATTTAGTTTGATGCCTGAGCTTTTAAAGAGGTACATTATAATAAATACATTATGCATGCATACATACAGTTGAAGTCAGCATTATTAGCCCCTCTTGAATTATTTTCTTCTTTTTTAAATATTTCCCAAATGATGTTTAACAGAGCAAGACATTTTTCACAGTATTTTTAATAATAATTTTTCTTCTAGAAAAAGTCTTATTTGTTTTATTTCAGCTTGAATAAAAGCAGTTTTTAATTTTTTAAACACCATTTTAAGGACAAAATTATTAGCCCCTTTAAGCTATTGTTTTTTTCGATAGTCTATAGAACAAACCATCATTATACAATAACTTGCCTAAAAACCCTAACCTGCCTAGTTAACCTAATTATCCTAGTTAATCCTTTAGATGTCACTTTTTAGCTGTATAGAAGCGTCTTGAAAAATATCAAGTAAAATATTATTTACTGTCATCATGGCAAAGATAAAATAAATCAGTTATTCGAAATGAGTTATTAAAACTATTATGTTTAGAAATTCGCTGGAAACAATCTGCTCTCTGTTAAACAGATACTGGGGAAAAATAAACAAACGGTCTAATAATTCAGGGGGGCTAATAATTCTGACTTCAACTGTATATACATTATTATACTATAAATATAGATTATTAATATAAAATCCCCCAAAAAATACAGAATACCACTGAACTAAAGTACAGCCAACTTATTCTTCCTGAAAAATGAAAAATCAAACTTCCACATGAACAGCTCTAGGGCTTAATTATTTGACAGAATTTGAATAAATACAAAATTATTTACAAATTTGAAATATCACATGGCATCATCCTAGATTATTTTATATGAGTATTTCGGCATACTATCTCTTGATGTTTTCAATGGGCTGTATGTACACAGACCTTAAATTTTCAGCAAGGCAGCTCTGATTTCTTCAAAAATCAGAGATCTTCACTGCCTGATAGATATAGACAAGATCGGATCAGATCGGACAAGAAGCACTGCATTAAATCAATTTCCCCACACCATGTCTTTAAAATATGACAGTTTAGTTTACCCCAATATTTTCAATAAATTTTCGGCGCTAGCCTGTTGCTACTGACCGGTGCTAGCAGTTACAACAGTCTTTCATCTCGCTTTACGCTTGACTAACTAAATAAATGCTGAAGTCTATTTAACTGATTGTATTGTAATTACATTACAACACCCAGGCTGTAAAAACAACCTTGTGAAGTTGAAAAAAAGTCATATTAAGCTTTCACTGGAAGTTTTTCATGGCTTTAAAACTAGCGGTGAAATAGCCCATAGTGCATAGTATGTGCCTCTAATCCAGAGATGCCAATCTTGAGCCCGCAGGCCAAAGTTGGCCGATAGTAACCTTTGATTTGGCCTGCCATCCCATCTGAGATTGCTTTTTAAATCTAATGTAGCCTTTTGTTTGTTTGTTTTATTGTTAAAAGCTAGCTGAAATTAATTGTTTCAATTAATCATAGTAAATTAATCAGATTTAGTTTAAATGTACACACTGTCACCTGACAGATAGAGGATAATGCAGAGACTTTGGTGAGCAAATCAAGGCAAAGGCAGATTCTGCTTGACCAGTGTATTCATCTTTGAACTCCACTGTTCACTGTTATGTTTTTTGCAATAAGCTATCATTTTAAATGTTATCCTGCAATAGTGTAATAAATGCTGCTCAAAAAATAAAGGGAACACTTGGAGTTATTTAAGTCTTCCCTTCATTTATTTAAGCAATAATAGTTAGCTAAATTTACCTTCGGCCCACGGCTCATAATGATATTTGGTTTTTGGCCCTTTAAATGAAAAAGTTTTGGCCACCCCTGCTCTAATCCAAGAAAAGAATTGAATTGAACTGGGTAAAACTGGCTTTGATTGGGATACTTCAGATTATTTAATAATGCATCTTAATGCATGAAATACATTCTTTGTAATTGTGTCTTTAGTAATTGGTATTCATTATTGCCTTATTATGCTTAATTTTTAAGGAATCTTACCAATACTGAGTTATTGGCTTTGTTTTAAAAGATTTCTGCCTGTTACATCTATGTTGTGTCATCCAGTTTTCACGAATCACTTGTGCTTTTAATTGGCAAATCTATTCTAATATTAATGGACGACTTTTCATATTTATTATAATATGGGTTGCTTTTATACATGGTAAAAAATATATTCCCCAAAACAAGACAAGCACAAGTATTCACAGTGAGACCAGTTTATTGGTTTTCTTATCACACTGATTGAGAACTATTTTGCTGAAGATTTCTCTTAAGTGGTTTTAGTCTCGGTTGTGGCCTTGGAGGATGAGCTGACCACTTTTCCATCCACCACCTCTTCCACAATGGTTACTACTTTGCGTGTAGTGCTTGAGCTTGTGGAAACACTGGAGAAATAGAAATAGGAAGCATGTTACATTATATTCATTTTTTATCTGCAATATTTACATGTTTAGCTAAAGGTTTTCTGTAGTTGTGTCTCACCTAGTAGCCTCTCCATCCAGCAGTCTTCTGTACTCTGCAATCTCCATCTCCAGTCTGGTCTTGATGTCCAGAAGCATCTGGTACTCTTGACCTTGGCGCTCCAGATCAGCACGGAGCTGTATCAGTTGCTCTTCCAGGCTGCTCACCTGGAACTGGTAACCATTCAACATGTTGGTGTAGCGGGCCTGTGTGTCTGCCAGAGTGCCTTCCAATGACGCTTTCTGTTGGGGGAAAGTCATTATTATTAGTATAAACTATGCTGATGACAACAAAACGCATCAATCACAGACTCCTCTATTTATCGGTTGTTGCTCACCATGCTGAGTTGTGACTGTAGTTCGATTTCAAGACTCTGGAGTGTGCGCTTAACCTCTGTGATTTCAGAGCGGGATGTTTGGAGAGTTTCTGTGCTCACAGCAACTTCCTTGTTGAGGGACTCACTCTGTGAGAGGAAATGCAACAGAAAAGCAGCTAGATAAGTCATCTGTTGGTTTTGATTTCCATCTTGCTATACAAATTTGACATGTTAAAACAGATTTTTACCTTGGCCTGGAACCAACTCTCAAGATCTTTACGGTTCTTGGCAGAAACTGCCTCATAGTGCTCACGGATATCAGCCATGATCTTTGTCAGGTCTTCCTGTGGTGCTGCATCGACCTCTACATTGACTTGTCCACTCATCTGGGTGCGTGCTGCCAAGAGCTCCTGAAGAGACAAAGACAATATACTGAGCATTTGCTTGACTAATATACTTACAGAAACTATTGAATGTGAACTATTAATGAATTTACCTCCTCGTGGTTCTTCTTGAGGAAGATCAGTTCTTCTTTCAGACCCTCGATCTGCAACTCCAGGTCAGATCTGGTCATTGTGAGCTCATCCAGCACCTTCCTCAAGCCAACAATGTCTGCTTCCACAGACTGCCTCATGGTCAGCTCATTCTCATACCTGCACAGAAATAAAATCAATGTAAATGTTTTGGATCTATTATAGATTTTTTAAGTGTTTTTTTAATTGTGCAAGTCTTACAACAGTAGACTTACTTGACTCTGAAGTCATCTGCAGCCAGCTTGGCATTGTCAATGCTGAGGTAGATGCCTCCATTTACACCAGTAGCATGCAGGATCTTTAAGGACAAATGCAATGATTTTCTTAAATAATATGAAGCATCAAACCTTCATAAAAAGATATTTGGAATTTGTTCATTTGGAAATGCAATGATTAAATTAATCACACATTCAAAAGTTGTCACATACCTTTGCCTGGAGGTCACTGATTGTTGCATAGTAGGCACTGTAGTCACGAGCATTAGGCGTGGCCTTGCTGTCCAGGAACTGGCGGATCTTCAGCTCAAGATCTGCATTGGCCTTCTCCAGGCTGCGCACCTTCTCCAGGTAGGAGGCCAGACGGTCATTGAGGTTTTGCATGGTGGCTTTCTCATTTGTTGACACGTCAATGGCATCAGACAGGTTGAAGCCAGCACCAGCACCACCACCAAATCCTGCGCCGCCACCAGCAGAGAAGGATCTGGAAGCAGAAGAACTGGAGATGCGAACACCGGATCCTCCTGCTCCTCCATAGACACTACCAGCACGCACTCCTGAGACACGACCGGCTCCACCACCGACAGAGAGGCGGGAAGATCCTCCTGAGGACATGCGGATGGATGAAGAAGACATCATTTTGAAGGAGTCTTGCTGTCGTCGTCTGCTCTACCTGGAGAAGGAAGTGAGCGGATGAGTGAGGAGAAGACGACCCTTGTGCCTTTTATGTGGGCTAAATAGGGGAGGGACCCTAACCAGTGCCTGAGGCTGTGGAGAGAGAAACCTCCCAATTCCCAACGGCAGCAGGCCTAACTGGATGTTTGAATGGCATTTTAGCTTAAGTTACTTTTTTTTGGTGGTGCTGGGTGGGGTTATGTCCATTGCAAAAACAGGTGATGAGCCCTTAGGTTTTGACCCTTCAACCTTTTGCTGCCTTTGCCAGTTTGGTGGTATTCCTGACATAGTTTTGGCATTCTTTTGAATATATGTCATCCTGTTTCTGAATGTCCATTCATTATTGTGCATCTTGATATTTTCAAGGATTGTCCATTAATTACCAGATTAAAAATGTTGAAGATTGCGGAAACTTTTTTAAAAATATGACAAATATGTAATATAACGATTGACTGTAAAACAAATAATTGCAAGCCTCAGAATTTAATTAAATCAAAAGCATGGTCAAAAGGGAGAACATGCAACTCCAAACAGAAATGCCAACTGGCTCAGGCTGGACTTAAACCAGCAAACTTCTTGCTATGAAGCGACAGTGCTGACCACCGAGTAACTGTGCCTTCATGTTGGGAACATCCCACAAATAAAATCTTAGTGAATACTTGTTTTGTAAACCTCAAATTTGAAATTATTTATATATATATATATATATATATATATATATATATATATATATATATATATTTTTTTTTTTTTTTTTTTTTTTTTTTAGCTCGATTAAACAGCAAGCAATTAAAAAGCAGGTTTAGCTCGCTGGAAGTGGGTTCCAGATTAACGGGTAAGATTCAGGTTTTTTTCAATGTGAAGTGAACATAATACTAAAGAAATAAACACTACTAATAAATGATGTAATTTCCTGATATTGCAGGACTAATTCTTCTATGATCATTTAAATATTTTGCTCTTTGTTATAATTTGACTTCTAATTCATTTTTTTGTAATTAACTTTGACCCATGCTATGTTCTAGGTGCTTATTGAAATCCTGCACCTTTTGACCAACAAGAGGCAATGTCCAGATTGTATGTGGGGCTCCACCTGGCATAACAGAAATGCCCGGAGCATTGTTTTCAAACCCTGTTTCTGGAGGGGCATTGTTGAATCAGGTTTGTTCATATATACTAAGGTAGGAAAATATTTATTGTTTGTTCTGGGTGGGGTTATGTCCATTCCAACATAGGTGATGAGTCTTAAAGTTTTGACCCTTCAACTTTTTGTCAATTCAGCGGTATTCCTTACATACTTTTGAGCCATGCTTTATACCTTTTCTTTATAACAATAATATAAACGTAATCTGCCTGGTGTCATTTTTAAAACGAGGCCAAACCTAAGCATGTGGTACACAGTATTCAAGATTTAAAACAGTTGTAAATTGTCCAAGCAGGATAGTTGGAAATTTCGTTTGATGCCTGAGCTTTTAAAGAGGTACATTATAATAAATACATTATGCATGCATACATACAGTTGAAGTCAGCATTATTAGCCCCTCTTGAATTATTTTCTTCTTTTTTAAATATTTCCCAAATGATGTTTAACAGAGCAAGAAATTTTTCACAGTATTTCTAATAATAATGTTTCTTCTAGAAAAAGTCTTATTTGTTTTATTTCAGCTTGAATAAAAGCAGTTTTTAATTTTTTAAACACCATTTTAAGGACAATATTATTAGCCCCTTTAAGCTATCTTTTGTCGACAGTCTACAGAACAAACCATCGTCATACAATAACTTGCCTAAAAACCCTAACCTGCCTAGTTAACCTAATTATCCTCGATAAGCCTTTAGATGTCACTTTAAGCTGTATAGAAGCGTCTAGAAAAATATCTAGTCAAATATTATTTACTGTCATCATGGCAAAGATAAAATAAATCAGTTTTTAGAAATGAGTTAAAACAATCATGTTTAGAAATGTGCTGAAAACAATCTGCTCTCTGTTAAACAGATACTGGGGAAAAATAAACAAACGGTCTGATAATTCTGGGGGACTTCAGCTGTATATACATTATTATTATATTATAAATATAGATTATTACTATAAAATCCTCAAAAAATACAGAATACGACCAAACTAAAGTACAGCCAACTTATTCTTCATGAAAAATGTAAAATGAAACTTCCACATGAACAGCTCTAGGGCCTAATTATTTGACAGAATTTGAATAAATACAAAATCATTTACAAATTTGAAATATCACATGGCATCATCCTAGATTGTTTTTAAATACAGGAGTATTTAACACCTGCCTGGGTGTTTCAAGTATGGCTGCGTCCGAAACCGCATACTCCCATACTATATAGTACGCCAAAATCAGTATGCGAGCCGAGTAGTATGTCCGAATTCATAGAATTCGAAAATCAGTATGTGAGAAGTACCCGGATGACTTACTACTTCCGGCGAGATTCCGGAGTGCGCATCCCATGCA
The DNA here is from genome assembly GCF_052040795.2 of Danio rerio. Taxonomy (NCBI): domain Eukaryota; kingdom Metazoa; phylum Chordata; class Actinopteri; order Cypriniformes; family Danionidae; genus Danio; species Danio rerio. The sequence continues at coordinate 6,329,118 of NC_141039.2, forward strand.
TGCTGCGCTATCCCATGATGCCCCGCGAGCGATTTCATGAATGGAAGTAAAGCGACGCAACTGACGCTGGTAGGTCACGTGACCATGACAAAATGGCGGATGTAGTACGTCCGAATTCCATTCATACTTTTCACATTCATACTGTATAGAACGTACTTTTCTAACGGCCGAGTAGTACGTTTAAATTCAAATGCAGTACCTACTGAGTAGTAGGCGGTTTCGGACGCAGCCACTATCTAGTAAGACCTTGATTAGCTTGTTTCAGGTGTGTTTGATTAGGGTTGGAGCTAAAAATCTGCAGGACACCGGCCCTCCAGGAACAAGTTTGGTGACCCCTGAACTAAATGAATGCTAAAGTCTATTTAACTGATTGTATTGTAATTACATTACAACATCCAGGCTGTAAAAACAACCTTGTGAAGTTGAAAAAAGTCATATTAAGCTTTTACCGGAAGTTTTTCATGACTTTAAAACTGTAGCTGTTTATATTGCCCATAGTGCATAGTATGTGCCTCTAATCCAGAGATGCCCAATCTAAAGCCCGCAGGCCAAAGTTGGCCGAAAACCTTTGATTTGACCCGCCATCCAATCTGAGATTGTAATTTCAAATTTATTGTAGCCCTTTGTTTGTTTGTATTATTGTTAAAAGCTAGCTGAAATTAAATGTTTCAATTACATATAGTAAATTAATCAGGTTTAGTTTAAATGTACATACGGTCACCAGACATATAGATGATAATGCAGAGATTTTGGTGAGCAAATCAAGGCAAAGGCAGATTCTGCTTGACCGGTGTATTTAGCATTGAACTCACTGTTCATTGTTGTGTTGTATTGCAATAAGCTGTCATTTTAAAAGTTACTGCATTAGTTAATACAATTTAAAATAATGTTTTTAAATTTTTTAAAAAATATTATTAAATAAATTAGTCAATTTAATGTAATATATACTGCTCAAAAAATAAAGGGAACACTTGGAGTTACCTTTTGGTGTTTAAGTGTTTATTTAATTTTTTTGAGCGGTAATACATGCTTTACCTTGGTAAATAAGGTATATTTATTAGGTTTTTGGCCTTTTATGCGAAAAGGTGTGGGCACCCCTGCTCTAATCTAAGAAGTGCTAAGAAGTGCCTTTATGGAGAAAGTTATATTAGGATTATTGGTAAACCTAATTTTTTTATGCATTATATAATGTAAGCTTATGAATTTCACCTCTAGGTTTAACGTCAAAACAGCAAAACTATTATTTGTGTGATAAATAAAAAATCAGAAATGGACACTGAGTTTAAGCTGGGTAAAACTGGCTTTGATAGGGATACTTCAGATTATTTAGTAATGCATCTTAATGAACAAAATATGCATGAAAACAATCTTTGTAATTGTGTGTTTAGTAATTGGTATTCAGTAATTGGCTGTCTTATGCTTTATTCAAATGAATCAATACTAATACTAGATGTTTTTTATGGCTAGACGTTATTTGCTTTGTTTTAAAAGTTTTCTGCCTATTACGCCTACGTTGTGTCATGCAGTTTTACAAATCATTTGTTTCTATTATGCTTCTAATTGGCAAACTTACTCTGCTATTAATAAACTAATTTTCATATTTATTATAATATGGGTTGCTTTTATACATGGTATAAATCATGTTCCCCAAAACAAGACCAGTACAAAAATTCACAGTGAGACCAGTTTATTGGTTTTCTTATCACACTGATTGAGAACTCTTTTTGTCAAGATTTCTTTTAAGTGGTTTTAGTCTCGGTTGTGGCCTTGGAGGATGAGCTGACCACTTTTCCATCCACCACCTCTTCCACAATGGTTACCACTTTGCGTGTAGTGCTTGAGCTTGTGGAAACACTGGAGAAATAGAAATATGAAGCATGTTACATTATTTAAATTTTTTAATATTATTATTTACATTGTTAGCTAAAGATTTTGGGTAGTAGTTGTGTCTCACGTAGTAGCCTCTCCATCCAGCAGTCTTCTGTACTCTGCAATCTCCATCTCCAGTCTGGTCTTGATGTCCAGAAGCATCTGGTACTCTTGACCTTGGCGCTCCAGATCAGCACGGAGCTGTATCAGTTGCTCTTCCAGGCTGCTCACCTGGAACTGGTAACCATTCAACATGTTGGTGTAGCGGGCCTGTGTGTCTGCCAGAGTGCCTTCCAATGACGCTTTCTGTTGGGGGAAAAGTCATTATTATTAGTAAACACTATGCTGATGACAACAAAACACATCAATCACAGACTCCTCTATTTATCTGTTGTTGCTCACCATGCTGAGTTGTGACTGTAGTTCGATTTCAAGACTCTGGAGTGTGCGCTTAACCTCTGTGATTTCAGAGCGGGAGGTTTGGAGAGTTTCTGTGCTTACAGCAACTTCCTTGTTGAGGGACTCACTCTGTGAGAGGAAATGCAACAGAAAAGCAGCTAGATAAGTCATCTGTTGGTTTTGATTTCCATCTTGCTAAACAAATTTGACATGTTAAAACAGATTTTTACCTTGGCCTGGAACCAACTCTCAAGATCTTTACGGTTCTTGGCAGAAACTGCCTCGTAGTGCTCACGGATATCAGCCAAGATCTTTGTCAGGTCTTCCTGTGGTGCTGCATCGACCTCTACATTGACTTGTCCACTCATCTGGGTGCGTGCTGCCAAGAGCTCCTGAAGAGACAAAGACAATATACTGAGCATTTGCTTGACTAATATACTTACAGAAACTATTGAATGTGAACTATTAATGAATTTACCTCCTCGTGGTTCTTCTTGAGGAAGATCAGTTCTTCTTTCAGACCCTCGATCTGCAACTCCAGGTCAGATCTGGTCATTGTGAGCTCATCCAGCACCTTCCTCAAGCCAACAATGTCTGCTTCCACAGACTGCCTCATGCTCAGCTCATTCTCATACCTGCACATAAATAAAGTCAATATAAATGTTTTGGATCTATTATAGATTTTGTAAGCAATTTTTAAAGTCTTACAACGGTGGACTTACTTGACTCTGAAGTCATCTGCAGCCAGCTTGGCATTGTCAATGCTGAGGTAGATGCCTCCATTTACACCAGTAGCATGCAGGATCTTTAGGGACACAATATTAATATGCATAAATGATCAATTTTAGACCACTTTTATGGGAGAACTTGACAAACGCAATGCTTTTCTCAAATTATTTGAAGCATCAAACCTTCATAAAAAGATATTTGGAATTTGTTCGTTTGGAAATGCAATGATTAAACTGATCAACACATTCAAAAGTTGTTACATACCTTTGCCTGGAGGTCACTGATTGTTGCATAGTAGGCACTGTAGTCACGAGCATTAGGCGTGGCCTTGCTGTCCAGGAACTGGCGGATCTTCAGCTCAAGATCTGCATTGGCCTTCTCCAGGCTGCGCACCTTCTCCAGGTAGGAGGCCAGACGGTCATTGAGGTTTTGCATGGTGGCTTTCTCATTTGTTGGCACGTCAATGGCATCAGACAGGTTGAAGCCAGCACCAGCACCACCACCAAATCCTGCGCCCCCACCAGCAGAGTAGGATCTGGAAGCAGAAGAACTGGAGATGCGAACACCGGATCCTCCTGCTCCTCCATAGACACTACCAGCACGCACTCCTGAGACACGACTGGCTCCACCACCGACAGAGAGGCGAGAAGATCCTCCTGAGGACATGCGGATGGATGAAGAAGACATCATTTTGAAGGAGTCTTGCTGTCGTCGTCTGCTCTGCCTGGAGAAGGAGTGAGCGGATGAGTGAGGAGAAGACGACCCTTGTGCCTTTTATGTGGGCTAAATAGGGGAGGGACCCTAACCAGTGCCTGAGGCTGTGGAGAGAGAAACCTCCCAATTCCCAAGAGCAGCAGGCCTAACTGGATGTTTGAATGGCATTTTAGCTTACATTACTTTTTTTTTTTGGTGGTGCTGGGTGGGGTTATGTCCATTGCAATATTCCATTGAATATATGTCATCCTGTTTCTGAATGTCCATTCATTATTGTGCATATTGATATTTTCAAGGATTGTCCATTGATTACCCGATTTAAAATGGTGAAGATTGCAGAAACTTTAAAAATATATCAAATATGTAATATAACGATAGACTGTAAAACGAATAATTGCGGGCCTCAGAATTTACTTAAATCAAAAGCATGGTCAAAAAGACTTTATATAAACTGTTTACTCTCAAATGGATGGCTGAGATACTGCTTTTTATCCTATGAGATAGCTGATCAAATATATTACTTGAAAATAACAAAAAAAAAAAAATCTCGTTTATTTCAGGCTAGGTCTAAAAGAAGTTCACTAGATCCTGAAAAAAATTACCGCATTTGGAAATAAGTAATTTTATATTAGAAGTGTTTAAATCATACATTCATTTTACTTTGGTTTACACTTTATTTCAGAGGTCACCACAGCGGAATGAACCACCAATTATTATGGCATGTTTTACGCAACAGGTGTCTTTCCAGCTGCAATCCAGCACTGCAAAACACCAATACACTCTCATTCTCACACATAATCATACACTATGTCCAATTCAGTTTATTCAATTCACCTATACCAAATGTCTTTGGACTGTAAGGGAAACCCGAGCACCAGGAAGAAACCCACATGAACCCGGGGAGAACATGCAACTCCAAACAGAAATGCCAACTGGCTCAGGCTGGACTTAAACCAGCAAACTTCTTGCTATGAAGCGACAGTGCTGACCACCGAGTAACTGTGCCTTCATGTTGGGAACATCCCACAAATAAAATCTTAGTGAATAGCTGCTTTGTAAACCTCAAATTTAAAATAAAATTTGTTTATATATATATATATATATATATATATATATATATATATATATATATATATATATATATATATATATATATATATATATATATATATATCTATAGCTTTTTCCCCCATTTAGTTTTAATGTCAAGGGTCATTTATAAATAGGAGATCAAACCTAAGCCTATTATACAAAGTATTCAAAATGTACCACTGCAGTTATTTGTCTAATTAGGAAAGTCGGAAATTGAATTTTGATGTTTGAGCATAAAGAGTGGTTAACCGTCTGTATGTATATAGGGTGACATAAAGAATTTCACAACTTTCAAAATTGAGAACTCTGCAAAAAAGAAAAGGAGAGCTAAGCTCTTTCTGGCGTCGATTTAAGGAATCTTTAAAGTTTCATTTGGTTGTCTATTTGAACAAAAGGTACCCAAAGCAATGGATTGGCCGCCACTGGCCTCTAAAAAAGCCTTGACCTTACCCCCTGTGATTTTTTTTTCTATGGGGGTATGTTAAAGTAATGGTGTTTCGACCACCTCTACCAGCTAACATTGAGGAATTAAATAAAAGAATAACTGCAGCTATCCAAACTGTTACGCCCGAGATGCTACAGATAGTGTGGAACGAGTTCAAGTATCGGGTTGATGTCACTCGAGTTTCTGGAGGGGTTCATACTAAACATCTATGAACTTGTTTTCTACTGAAAAAAACTTTTATGTACTCTTCACATTGATTAATTACTCAAGGTTCCATCATATTTCTTTATTAAATACAGATTTTCAAAGTTGTGGTATTCTTTTTGAATCAGCCTGTAATATAACTACATCATAAATACAGATTAGAATTATAAAAGGCCAAAAAATAGAGAATATTACAAAAATAAATATTGTTGTACTTATTCATTTTCTTGTCGGCTTAGTCCCTTTATTAATCCGTTTTTGCCACAACGGAATGAATCGCCAACTTATCCAGCAAGTTTTTACGCAGCGGATGCCCTTCCAGCCGCAACCCATCTCTGGGAAATATTGTTGTACTAAAATACACAAAATTCTTCCTTAGAAAAAGCTCTAGGGATAAACTATTTAAAAGGATTTGTATGAATACATAACCATTATAAATTTAAAAATATCACATGCCCTCATGCTAGAGTATTTTTAAACAAATGTATCATGGAGGAGTATTACAGGATAATATCTTGACTGAGTGCCTAATCAAAGAGAAGAACAGAATTGTTTTTTCAAACTATATTAAGTTGAAGTAGGAAGTCCAAAATTGAAGTAGGATTATTGGTAAGCTTAATTTTCATGCATTATATAATGTAGCTTATTAATTTCATCTCTAGGTTTAACGTCAAAACAGCTGTTATTTGTGTGATAAATTAAGAATCAGGAATGGACACGGCGTTTGAACTGGGTACAACTGGTTTTGATAGGGATACTACAGATAATTTAATATTGCATCTTAATGAACAAAATATGGATAAAATATTACATTCTAGGCATAAACTTACATTTTTTTGTAATTGTGTTTTTTAGTAATTGGCTGTCTCATGCTTTATTCTAATGAATCATTCCAATACGAAATTTTATTTAATGGCTGTGAGTTATTAGCTTTGTTTTAAAAGATTTTACCCTTTTACTTGTGTATGTTTTATCTTCCTGTTTCTGACAAATTAGTTGTTTAATTATGCTTGTAATTGACAACATTTATTTTGATATTAATGGATGACTTTTTGCTATTATACATGATATAAATGATGCATGAATTCCAAAACAAGACAAGCACAAAAATACAGTGAGACCAGTTTATTGACTTTATTATCACACTGATTGAGAACTCTTTTGCTGAAGATTTCTTTTAAGTGGTTTTAGTCTGGCTTGTGGCCTTGGAGGATGAGCTGACCACTTTTCCATCCACCACCTCTTCCACAATGGTTACTACTTTGCGTGTGGTGGAGGTTTTGCTTGAGCTTGTGGATACACTGGAGAAATAGAAATAGGAAGCATGTTACATTATATTCATTTTTTATCATCAATGTTTACATGTTTAGCTAAAGGTTTTCCGTAGTTGTGTCTCACCTAGTAGCCTCTCCATCCAGCAGTCTTCTGTACTCTGCAATCTCCATCTCCAGTCTGGTCTTGATGTCCAGAAGCATCTGGTACTCTTGTCTTTGACGCTCCAGATCACCACGAAGATGCACCAGCTGCTCTTCCAGGCTGCCCACCTGTAACTGGTAACCATTCAACATGTTGGCGTAGCGGGCCTGTGTGTCTGCCAGAGTGCCTTCCAATGACGCTTTCTGTTGGGGGAAAAGTCATTATTATTAGTAAACACTATGCTGATGACAACAAAACACATCAATCACAGACTCCTCTATTAATCGGTTGTTGCTCACCATGCTGAGTTGTGACTGTAGTTCGATTTGAAGACTCTGGAGTGTGCGCTTCAGCTCTGTGAATTCAGAGCGGGATGATTGGAGAGTTTCTGTGCTGGCAGCAACTTCCTTGTTGAGGGACTCACTCTGTGAGAGGAAATGCAACAGTAATGAAGCCAGATGAGTCGTGTTGATTTTGATTCTAATCTTTCTTTGTAAATATAACATGTTAAATATTTTACCTTGGACTGGAACCATTGCTCAAAATCTTTTTGGTACTTGGCAGAAACTGCCTCATAGTGCTCACGGATATCAGCTATGATCTTTGTCAGGTCTTCCTGTGGTGCTGCGTCAACCTCTACGTTGACTTGTCCGCCCATCTGGGTGCGTGCTGCCAAGAGTTCCTGTAGAGGCAAAGACAATATACTGAGCATTTGCTTGACTAATATACTTACAGAAACTATTGAATGTGAACTATTAATGAATTTACCTCCTCGTGGTTCTTCTTGAGGAAGACAAGTTCTTCTTTCAGACCCTCAATCTGCATCTCGAGGTCAGATCTGGTCATTGTGAGCTCATCCAGCACCTTCCTCAAGCCAGAGATGTCTGCTTCTACAGCATGCCTCATGCTCTGCTCATTGTCAAACCTGCACAGACATTTAATCAATGTAAATGTTTTGAATCTTTTATAGATTTTGGAAGTGAATTTTTATAGTGCAAGTCTTACAACTGTGGACTTACTTGACCTTGAAGTCATCTGCAGCCAGCTTGGCATTGTCAATGTGGAGGTAGATGCCTGCATTTACACCAGTAGCATGCAGGATCTTTAGGGACACAATATTAATATGCATAAATGATCAATTTTAGACCACTCTTATGGGAGAACTTGACAAATGCAATGCTTTTCTTAAATTATTTGAAGCATCAAAACCTTCATAAAAAGATATTTGGAATTTGTTTGTTTGGAAATGCAATGATTAAACTAATCAACACATTCAAAAGTTGTCACATACCTTGGCCTGGAGGTCACTGATTGTCGCATAGTAGGCACTGTAGTCACGAGCATTAGGCGTGGCCTTGCTGTCCAGGAACTGGCGGATCTTCAGCTCAAGATCTGCGTTTTCCTTCTCCAGGATGCGCACCTTCTCCAGGTAGGAGGCCAGACGATCATTGAGGTTTTGCATGGTGGCTTTCTCATTTGCAGACGAATCAATGCCATCAGACAGGTTGAAGCCAGCACCAGCACCACCACCAAATCCTGCCCCACCGCCAGCAGAGTAGGATCGGGAAGCAGAAGAACTGGAGATGCGAACACCGGATCCTCCTGCTCCTCCATAGACACTACCAGCACGCACTCCTGTGAAGCGAGACGATCCTCCTGAGGACATACGGATGGATGAAGATGACATCATTTTGAAGAAGTCGTGCTGTCGTTGTCTGCTCTGCCTGGAGAAGGAGTGAGCGGATGAGTGTAGAAAATACGACACTTGTCTCTTTTATTTGGACAAATTATGGGAGGGATTATAATCGGAGCCTGAGGCTGTGGAGAGTGAAACCTTCCGATTCCCTAAGGCAGCAAGCGTGATTGGATGTTTGAATGGTATGTTATCATTTTGAGTTTCACAATTCTTCTGTAGAAATAAATTAGGGGGGTATGCAGTTTCACCTGTCAGGCCTTATCACGCCTCACACCACTCTTTTGCATTGTCTGTTTTTTTGTCTCTGGAAAATATGCTTTAACTTGTCGCCACTTATGTTGGGACACATACATCAACATGCTTGGTAACATTTTACAGCAATGTCTCATTACTTAAGAGTATTATTGTGTTAATTAACATTATTGTACATTTGGTATAGTATTTATTAGGCTTTGTTGTTAGTTCATAACAACTTAGGTCCAGTTATTCTAGCCTATTGAAACCTTTTCAAGCCTTGTAGTTAACTGGACTACCTAAGCAACCCTGTGTTACACAGGATTCTTATCGTCCAAAATGTGCCTCAGGCAAGATAAACCTGTTTTATTAGTTGGATGTGGGTTGACGTCTTAACAGTAAATCTGCAGATTTCTAAAATATTTGGTCACACCTTAAGGTAGATGGCCTTAAGTAGGCTACAACAAAATTAAATACCCACAGGATTATGTATGTTCTGTGTAACTACATGTTATTTTAGAAAATTATTGTTAATTAGTTTGTGGTTAGTGGTTTGATTTAGGATGTGGTGTAAGGATTTGGGATAGGGTTTTGGGTGAAGTTTACAGTATAACTACAAATGTCAGTACAAATACTATAAGGGCGTACTCACACTATGTACAGTTGCTCTGAACCAGGCCAAAGCACGCTTGTTGTCCCTCCCATCTCCCCTGAAGGCCCGCACTCACATAACATTCAGGCCTGGGCACGCTTATGTCATCGATTATGTGCTGCTCAGTAAGAAGCGCTCTCTCTCTCTCAGCGCAGTGGAGATTGCTTCAGTTATATTGTTTTAGTGGTTTGATATGCAGTGACACAGTCTAATATTTCTCTGGACAGATCAGCCACTTTTGACGCTTATAAACAATCATAAAGTCCTCGTGCTGCAGGAATTATGAAGTTTGCTAAAGGTTTGCTGTGTTGCAGTGAGAGTTTTGCGTCTTTAATAATCTACGTCAGTTTGTGATCATTAAAAAATAAAAATGATTAATAAACACATTTGATACAGTCGTGTAAATGTCATCGTCTTCAGTTTCGGGCTCTGGCGCATTTTGCACTGAGCCCAAGTGAACCGCGCTCTGGCACACCTCTTCCAACCGGGCCAGGGCCGGCCAAGTGAATTGTGCCTGAGCTCGATTCAGCGCACTCATACTTCTCAAACGATCAGGGAAACGGGTCTAGGCATGATTCGGATAGCATAGTGTGAGTAGGCTCCAAGTCTGATTACAATTCACCAATTTGCATGTATATATTGCAAAGTAAAAGTGTACAACAGTATTAACTCTCAGGTGTAACTTGTACAGAGCAGATCTTTCATGCAAAGTCATATTTCTTCATGAGATAGGACAATATTTGGTAACACTTGATGGTCCGTTTGAGTATTAGTATACTGTCTGCTTAATATCTGCTGACTTTAATTTCTCCGCTGACTTTTGGCCAGCGGAGAAATTAAAATGGTCGTGCCCAACTGAGTCTGGTTCCCTCAAGGTTTTTTTTCTTCACTCCCATCAGGTGAAGTTTTTTTTCCCTCTCCGCTGTCGCCACTGCCTCGCATGGTTCAGGATTGGTAGAACTACGCATCGATGAATTTGCTCTTCAGTGTTTGAACTCTCAGTAATGATTAAATCACACTGAACTGAGCTAAACTGATCTGAACTGAACTTAAACACTAAAAACTGAACCACACTGTTCCAGTTACTATGACCATTTATGTGAAGGTGCTTTGACACAATCTACATTGTAAAAGCGCTATACAAATAAAGCTGAATTGAATTGAATTGAATTGAATTGAACACTGCTCCTTCAACAGACATTTAACTGACTATAAGAAACTTTGCAAGTACATGTCAACTTACATTAATCCTAACCCGAACCTAACAGTCTACTTATAATGTAATGAGAATTAGTTGGTATGTGGATGCAATGTAGCTTAAATTAAAAAAACAGACCATCAAAATAAAGTGTAACCCACATTTTTTTACATAAAGCTTGTTAGATTCAATACTTTGACAGCTCTTTTGCTCACAAAATGCATTGATTAGATTTTATGTTATTATTTTTTTTATCCAATGAGAAGTGTGAAGAAAAAACTACTCATCCCTCAAGCTAAAACCCCACTGGGCAAATAGCTAAAGTAATGAAAGAAACTGACAAGGAAGTGACTGTCAGGTTGCAAGTAAACCAACAGGTAATGTTACTGCAGTGTCTTTTCACTTCTGCAAAAATTTTAGTTGTGTTACGACCCCCTCGTTTGAGTCGCAACATAAGAGCTCAGACAACAAAATGATCTATATGCAACTTATTTGACTTAATTAACTTACTACATAGAACTAACAGAACAACAAATCTCTAATGTCTAGGAATAAATAAAGAAGATAAAGAACGTAAGAGATAATCACAACTAACTTTAACTACATGATACAAATAATGCAAAAAGAAATCAGAAGGAAAGAGACTAAACCTAAATTAATTAAATCAATTGGTGAGCAAGCAGGCATCCAATCAGGATCTGCCACATCCAAACTGGAATCTTGGGGTCGTCACACTTTGATTGTGCATAAAAAAATCATACGAGATCAATGAATTAAAAACTGAGTTTAGTAAAACCTAATGTATACATTGTTTGTTGTGATGAAAAGGAAAGTAAATAAAAAAATAGTTAACTCACCCAAGGATGTTAGAAATTGGTAGCCATTAGCTTCTGAAGTAGGAATTCTTTCATTTTTAATTAAAAGCAAAAAGTAGATTTGAATATGTAAAAAAAATTTTATGAATCTAATAAAAAAAAGTAAATTGTAGATCCTAATTTAAAAAAATAATGAGTTGCTTAATACTGCAGAGCAAAGTAATTGCATATCTTCTAAGTCAGCTTTGTCAATTCTCAGATAAAAATTTAGAGAATACTTTAAAGAAGCTTTCAAAATCCAGCAATTGTTATGTCAGCTTGAAGTGGAGCAAAGGCAAGTGGAGCAAAGGCTTGCTAGAGGCATCAGGTTACAGCTGCCAAACCTGAAAAATCTGATGTAGTGGCATAGATTTGAAAAAAGCTAACCAGGTGTGAAGTTGTTTATCAATGAAAGACTGTACAAGTTGCTACAAAGTTATAGTTATGTCACTGCAGACGTTTTGCAGGTCTGAAAAGAGCATGTGTTTACCATCCTCAGAATTTAAGTTCATATAAAAAGCAAGCTTGTAATACATTGCTTTACTCTTTTAAATCAGTTTGCGATACTTTAAACTGACATAAGAATTGCTAGCTTATATTTTCTTGTAATTCTGTGGTTATTAAAGTAGATCATTAATAAAGCCAAACAATTATTTTTTTTAATCTATTTTCATGTTGTTATTTTGACTGTCTAAACTGCAATGAACCAACTTGGTTTAAAATACCAGAGTAAAGCCATCTATTAACATCCCGTTCAATGCAACTTATGAAGTACATAACCTGGATGATGTCATTTCTTAGACACTTTTTAGGGTTTGTATTTTGATATTTGACAGCTTTCAAAGTAGAAAGAATACTTTTGCCTTTTTAGTGACATTATGTCATTATCAACATGGACAGACTAGTTAAAACTTGCCCCCTATTCACCTTATTCTTTGCCGACAAGCGGGCGCAGCCATTTCAATCTTTTTGGCTCGAGACTTCCGTTCTCATTTACTTCCATTCATTTTTAGACATTAAAAACTGCTCGTTTCGCTGTTTGATGTTGCAAACTGGTATTTTCTTTTTATATTATTCTACTTTGTCTGTATAGGCCTGGAAACATTTGTTTGTAGAGCAAGTAGTTTGACCGTTTTCTGCCGTTTATTATTCCTAGTCATTTCTCCCATAGGCAACTGAATCAGAAGTTCTAAAACAATCGCGAAAACAGGCGCACTTCCGCATTTTAGAATAAGGTCAATTGGACAGCATTTTCTCAAAAGGTGGTGGAAAGCAACTCCATTATACACTGTGTCAGAGAAAAAGTCTTATTGCGGACTGAATCCAGGGTACTGATCCCACAGAGGTCAGTATTTAACAAACAGTAATGTCTAAAGTAGAGTCTGATGTTGAAATTGACTTCAGAACAAGCTTAATACATTGTAGCATTGATTCGACAAGGGGTTTGAAATATTCTTCAGAATTTTTTTGTCCGCATTGAGATTATAGCAGTGTGCTGTAACGGGAGTTTCATCAGCGGTTTGCATCCATAATGTGAATCTTCCCTACCACCCAAATATGTTCTATTGGATTGAGATCTGGTGATTGTAGAGGTCAGCCAAGTGAAGTGAATTCATTGTTAAAAAAACGATGAGATTGTCTGGTGATAAAGAGATAGACATGGTCACAGCAGGAAAAAGGTAGGCTTTAGCTTTTAAACAATGCTCAGTTGGTGTTTTAGCATACCTTGTGCATAGTTTTGCATGTATACTTTTGTGTTCTATTTGTGTTGCTCTGCCTCCATGGGACTCGACACTTGTTAAACATACACTCCAACCACAGATTGTAAAAAAAATAAAATAAACAGGTCCCGCAGCTCTCATCCTCGCCCACACTCATCAATGCTACAGAGCCAACCAGTCACAGAGCTCACATCGTCACAATGTGTAGTTAAATTTTTTTGAGAGAGGTGTCACGGCAAAGTATGCGACAAAGTTATGTGCAAAGGCAGCACCGAACCTTTGTTCACTCAATGCAGGAGTATAAATCAGCCTAAAGGGGCCCATGATGTGCATGGAAAAATTCTCCTTACCATTACACCTTCTCCAGCAGCCTGAATCATTGATAAAATGCAGGATGGATTGATGATTTTATGTTTTTACATCAAATTCTGACCCTACCATCCCAATCTTCCCACAGGTCTTGAGGATCACCAGATCAGTCAACCTTTTACCAATCTTGAGCCCATGCAAATTGCAGCCTCAGTTAGATTTTCTTAGCTTACAGCAGTGTCACTGATGTGCTCTTCTTTTTCAGTTCCTGTAGCTCATCTGTTTCAAGTTTGGATGTTTGTTCAGACCTTGGTGGTATCAAGTGGTTATTTAATCACGGTTGTCTTTATACTGTATCAGATGCTCAAGTCTGGCCGCTCTCTTTGGCACAATCTTTGGCATCAAGAATCAAAGAACAAACTAAAATTATGTAATTTCAAACAGTTTTATTCAACCCGGGCTCATTGTGGAAACGTAGCCCCGCGGACGTTTCTGCGGACCGCGATTTACGTCCCGGGAGGTACGTATTCAATCGTTTTTTTGTTTTCGCGGATCCGCGAGAGGCCGCTGTGCGCGCTTTTTCACGCCCGCGCCGTTCTCACGTGAAAAGCCCGTAAAGTAGTCTTTCTCCTTTGAAACATGTCAAAAAAAGTTTTTTTGTTTTCGCGGATCCGCGAGAGGCCGCTGTGCGCGCTTTTTCACGCCCACGCCGTTCTCACGTGAAAAGCCGCCGGATTGAAAAAAAAAAAAAGCCCCTGTCTTCGATTTCAACCGCGTTTTCGGATCCCGCCGCGTTCTCGCACTTATTTTTCGGATTCCGTTTTTCGTCTTACCTGATTTCCGGAACCCGCTGTTCCCCGGACTCAATCCCGGTCGTCGTCCACCGCGGCCGGCTCCTCCTCGTCCGGGGCCTCCGCTCCGCCGACGCAACGCTGTGGGCTAGGCAGACAAACTGATTGCGTCGGAAAAGCCCTCCACTCGGAGGCGAGCCGTCGGCTGGCGAGTGCGAAGAGGAGGGGCGAAGCGGCGCCACACCGCCCCGCAGCGTTCGCTCGAAAAATAACCAAACGCGGCCTTTACGTACCTCCGGCCACGTAAATCGCGGTCTCCAGAAACGTCCGCGGGGCTACATTTCCAGAATGAGCTTGGGTTGGTTTTATTAGTACAAAACTGCTCACCAAAGCAAACTTTTTAGGGAGTTCGTTTTGGCTCCTTAACACATTTGAGCTACCATTGGTCCATGGCAATTACGCAATTGGTGGATGTGTTCTGTAACTCTGCCTTCTTTGACATGCTTCGTATCTCATATCCACAGAGCCCAAACAGAAGAACAACATCTAACCAAACAACACCAAGTTAGCATCATGAATGCACGGGAGGGTCATGTAGCAGAGCTGATACAGACATATCCGCACCTGTACGATATCAGTTGCAGAGAGGTTTTTAAGATTCTGAGGTGGTCACACACTGGACAAGAAGAGCCACCGCATCACACCATGTCTTTAAAAGTTCTTAACATTGTTTAGTACCTGTTCCCAGCAATTAGAAAACAATGTAAAGATATGCAGTGGTGCTTCTCATCTGATCACTAAAAGCTTGTTGTTTATGAAACTGCTCTTCTCTTACAGCCTCCATTGTTGTGTGTAGTGGTAAACACGAGCAGGGTGACACATTTGCAACCCTGCCTACTGCAGAGCGGGGGTGTTGGAATGTTTGAAATTGGTATACCATCACTCAGCCTTTTCAAACTTCTTTTTGCCCTCAATTGAAGTACGACAAGTATAGTGAGGCCTTTAAAGCACCTTTCCTCCTCATTCTGAAGCTTGGTTTGAACTTTGTCTGATTGTCTTGAAGACGTCCACAAGCCTAAACGTGTTGGATTGATTCCTTTGCAATCATATGCTGTTTGACAGGTGTACCTAATAAAGTATGATGAGGAGGACACATTGTGGATTCCGAGAGAGTTGCAGAAGTAAATACACAGCCTACCTTTACCAGATATCTGAGTGTAACCGCAAACTTAATCCACCCATATTCCTCCAAATCCGTTAAAGTGTCAAACTGATCCTCCGCTATAAAAGCAGTCCCAAAATTAAGAATGACAGAGCTCCCCCTAGACTTATCAGTAGTGCTTACGTCCATTTCATCTATGTAGTGCCATAGGTTATTTTCATCCTCACCCAGCAGGCCGTTTGAAGGCAAGCTAATTATGTAAAAGGTCATATATGCAGGGAACTTGTAGGTCAGTACCTAAGTGATACATTGTCAAAACACCAATGATCTATAATATAAAATATCTGTACATTTGTACCTTGTTGTACTGACTCAATGAGGAGCTCTTGTAGCTCGACATGTACGTCGGAGGACTTGAGACGCAGAGTAGAGTTGAGTTAGGTTTAGAAAATGGAGTGGATGGGTCTGTTTTAAAACGGTTGGTCAGTCAGTCGACAGCAGCATCTGGTGGATTTAAGTGAGACCAGCAGGCGTGAATGGCACTCACAAGAGAAATCTGAGATCTTAAAGCGTACACAGCGGTCTCTAGTGGATTCGTGAAAACAAAAACCTCAAAAAACATAGCTCCATGGGCATATTTTGCTCTCCCCAAATATGTATATAGGGGTACATAATCATTATAAGCCTGGGTTGACTAATGTTATGCCTCTACATTTAATTGTTTTTCTCAAAAACTCACCAAAGATGTCATTTTGGTCATAAATACTGTCAATTAATATTATGAATTTTTTTTAATAATTTTTTCGGGGGGGTTCACCTTTAATAGATAGGACAGTAGATAGTATTGACAGGAAAGCGTGGGGAGCAGAATGAGTGGAAGTATCTGCATTGGACCTCAAGGCTGGAATTGAACACAGGACGCCGTAAGTGCATGTGTCAATGTACTAACCACTATGGTATTGGATTGATATTACAATTTAAAGGGATAGTTCACCACAAAATGAAATTTCTTTCATCAATTTATGAATTCGGTCCGAGTTTATATGAGGTGGCCTTAACTAATATGTACCTAGACTGGAATTAATCATTTGTCATAATGTACTTATCGTGTAAATACATGTTTTTAAATTGTACTTATGATTGATTAAATACCTGCATGTAATTACATCTTTAATACATTTCTGTAATAACTTTTGCCCATCCCTTACACCTTAATCCATTCCTAAACCTACCCATACCCCCAGACCTGTCCCTTACCCTACCTGTATCCCACCTCAAGAGCTCCAGTATTGTTCTGCAATACTTCATGAACACAGTAAGTGTATTGTACTTATTTTTGATGCAAGTGCATAGTAAAGGCCACCTTATATATAATGGGACCACTCTTTCTGTTGAGCATAAAAGAAGACACTTTTAAGACTCTTGGAAGCTGATAGCCATTGATTTCCATTGTAGTTTTTCTAAAATAGATGAGTACTGGTTTGGTTTTTGTGTTCAACAGAAAAAAATAAATAAATTTGGAGCTACTTAGAGGAAACCGTGAGTACATTTTCATGTGAACTATCCCTTTATTGTACACTTTTATTTAAGCATATGAAAATGTTGATTTAATGTTAACTTTATCATTGCCAATGTTGAAAACAGTTGTAATAATAAATAAGAGGAAAACCTGACACTTTGAACCAGTGCTCTCGAACTCAACTCCTGGAGAGCCTCTAGTAGTCTTGAACACCTTGATTAGTTGGATTGGCTCTGTTTGATTAGGTTTGGAGCAAAACTGTGCAGAGCTGCAGCCCACTAGGAATCGAGATTGAGACCTATGCTTTAAACCAGGGATCACCAAACTTGTTCCTGGAGGTCCTGTGTCATGCAGATTTTAGCTCCAACTCTAATCAGGCACACCTGAACAAGCTAATCAAGGTCTTACTAGGTATACTTGAAACAGCCAGGGAGGTGTTTTGAGGCAAGTTGGAGCTAAACCCTGCGGGGCACCCGACCTCCAGAAGCAAGATTGGTGAGCCCTGCTTTTTTGTAGCATTTCAAATGATTTACATTTTAAAATTTACCCTAAGATTTGACTTTATTTTATGACTTTGTGTTTATTATAGTGTTTGTATGTGTACTATTATATTTATATATAAATGTTGCTTTCTTGACATGTATGAGGCAACTGGTAAATAAAATCTGAGAGTAAAAGAAGACTCAAAACACAAAAGCACATTCAGACCAGTTTATTTATTCATTTATTTTTTCAACCACTCTGAGTTAGCGTTGTTTTATCTCAAGAGTGTTTGTCCTGGTTGGTCTTGTTTGAGATCTCACTTGGACTCGGTGACAGCCTGGGTGGAGGAGATCACTTTGCCATCCTTCACCTCCTCTACAATGGTGACCACTTTGCGTGTGGTTGTGGATGTAGATGTGGATGATGGTGCGGATGAGGATGTGGATGAGGTTTTGGTTGTGGATACGGTTTGAGAACTTCTGAGGTTGGGACAAATGGGAGCAAAAGTTACAGACTCCTCAGAATCACATCACATTTTGCTTCTGGAGTACATAAATATACATTATAAATGCTCACCTTGAAGCCTCTCCATCCAGCAGTCTTCTGTACTCTGCAATCTCCATCTCCAGTCTGGTCTTGATGTCCAGAAGCATCTGGTACTCCTGACCTTGGCGTTCCAGATCAGCACGGAGCTGCATCAGTTGCTCTTCCATGTTGCCCACCTGCATTTGGTAACCATTCAACATGTTGCCGTAGCGGGCCTGTGTGTCTGCCAGAGTGCCTTCCAATGACGCTTTCTGTTGGGGGAGAGTCATTACTGATGATGCTGTGTGATGGTATCCAACAGCAAATGTGATGATCCGGTCACCTACTTACCATGCTGAGTTGTGACTGGAGTTCAATTTCAAGACCCTGGAGTGTGCGCTTAAGCTCTGTGATTTCAGATTTGGTTGATTGTAGGGTTTCTGTGCTTGCAGCGACTTCTTTATTGAGGGATTCACTCTGTGAAAAAACAATTTACAAAATAGTAGTTAAATTAAATTAATTTGGGGGGAGGGGGGGTTGCTTTAGTTTTGGTTGCCTTTGAAAGGCTTGGGCTAATCTGATTTTACCTTGGACTGGAACCAGTGCTCAAGATCTCTTTGGTTCTTGGCAGCAACTTGCTCGTAGTGCTCACGGATATCAGCCATGACCTTTGTCAGGTCTTCCTGTGGTGCTGCGTCGACCTCTACGTGGACTTGTCCGCTCATCTGGCCACGTGCTGCCAAGAGCTCCTAAAGGTGCAATAGCAAACCACTGAGCAGTTGCCTCATTGGGCGAAATATCATAGTTATTAAAGAGTGTGATCCAATCACTAATTTACCTCCTCGTGGTTCTTCTTGAGGAAGATCAGTTCTTCCTTCAGACCCTCGATCTGCATCTCCAGGTCAGATCTGGTCATTGTGAGCTCATCCAGTACCTTCCTCAAGCCAGCGATGTCTGCTTCCACAGACTGCCTCATGCTCAGCTCATTCTCATACCTGCGCAGAAATCAAACCATTGTTACTCAGGCCCATTTGACGTGGTGATAGCTTTTCTTTTAGTGTACTGTATATGGACTTACTTGACCCTGAAGTCATCTGCGGCCAGCTTGGCATTGTCAATGCTGAGGTAGATGCCTCCATTGATACGAGTGGCATCCTGGATCTTCAGGAGACAACAATATTGACAAATGTCATCATACAGTCAAAAATCATTTAGAGAGCAGTTCTGCTAATCTTCATCGAATCTGCTGCTTTATTTTAGTACATTATTAGGAAGGTAAGTTAGCAAAATATAATAAGTGCTTAATATAATATAATAAATACCACATACTTTGTTCTGGAGGTCACTGATTGTTGCATAGTAGGCACTGTAGTCCCGAGCAGAGGGAGATGTCTTGCTGTCCAGGAACTGGCGGATCTTCAGCTCAAGATCTGCATTGGCCTTCTCCAGAGAGCGCACCTTCTCCAGGTAGGAGGCCAGACGGTCATTGAGGTTTTGCATGGTGGCTT
Organism: Danio rerio; assembly: GCF_052040795.2. Classification (NCBI taxonomy): domain Eukaryota; kingdom Metazoa; phylum Chordata; class Actinopteri; order Cypriniformes; family Danionidae; genus Danio; species Danio rerio. The sequence goes on from NC_141039.2 coordinate 6,348,638, forward strand.
TGTCATTTGCAGACACATCAAAGGCATCACCACCAGCGCCACCGCCAAAGCCTCCGCCAAATCCACCACCTGCTCCTCCACCGAACCCAGCACCACCTCCGAAGCCGCCACCGCCTCCAGCAGAGTAGGAGCGAGAAGCAGAAGCACTGGAGATGCGTGTGCCATAACCTCCAGCTCCTCCGTGCACACTGCCTGCATACATGCCAGAGACACGTCCACCTCCACCACCGCTACCAGACATGGAGAAGCGAGATCCTCCACTCATGGAGCCCCCAGAGGACTTGAAGCTGCTACGGCTGTATGAAGACATGCTTGTTGAGGGGAGGCTTGCTGCTCTCTTCTCTGACCGGAGAGTGTGTGAGAAGTGAGGAAAATAAGTCCTATCATCCTTTTATTTGGATAAGCGGGGAGGGAATCGTCAGGATGGGCGTTTTGGATTATCCGAGGAGGTGGAGTGCGAAGCCACTGCCTCTCCAGAATAAACATGCAGGATCACACACACACACACACCCACACACACACACACACACACACACACACACACACACACACACACACACACACACACACACACACACACACACACACAGAGAAAGTAGTCAGCCAGCTGAATGCTCTGAATGTGTTCAAGGTCTGATTTAGTGTAGCTGGATTTTATAGAAAGGCATTTTGCCATAGGGAAGTCAGCGCCAAGACAGCATGCATATGATTTTGATTTGCAAAGCACTGCTTTTCTTCTTGCAGTTTAATTCATTTACCTTTTGTACAGTCAGTTTATTCTGCATCTATCTATCCATCTATCTGTCTGTCTATCTGTCTGTCTGTCTTTAATCTATCTATCTGTCTGTCTATCGATCGATCGGTCTGTCTCTCTGTCTGTCTGTCTATCTATCTATATATGAGTCTATCTATCTATCTATCTATCTATCTATCTATCTATCTATCTATCTATTATCTATCTATCTACCTACCTGTCTGTCCGTCCGTCTGTCTGTCTGTCTATCTATTTATCTGTCTGTCTATCTGTCTACCATCTATCTGTCTGTCTGTCTATCTATCTTTCTATCTGTCTGTCTGTCTATCATCTGTCTGTCTGTCTGTCTACCATCTATCTATCTATCTATCTATCTATCTATCTATCTATCTATCTATCTATCTATCTATCTATCTATCTGTCTGTCTGTCTGTCTATCTGTCTGTCTGTCTATCATCTATCTATCTATCTATCTGTCTGTCTGTCTGTCTATCTATCTATCTATCTATCTATCTATCTTTTGTAGTCAGATTCTTCTGCATCTGTCTGTCTAGCTATCAATTTTCTATCCAATCAATCAATGAATCAGATTCTTTTGCATCTTTCCATCTGACTGTTTATCTATATCTAACAATAAATTGTTGAGAAAAAATAAAAAACTGAGTTGTCTCAACAACTGTTTTTAGTTTTTCTCAGTAACAATTTTTTTGTTCAGCTAACATAATATTGTTTATTTATGCAATGTTGATTATTGTATTTTACTAATAAAGATATTCTCGTCACATCAATACAGTCAATACATTTGTTTCTGTTTAGTAGATGATTTTTTTATTTGCAAAATAAGTAATTAGTTCTAGTTAGCATATCATACTGTTTTTAATCATTTTACTTAAAAAAGAACACAAACTTACTACTTCATCCATTCGTTAATTCCCCTTTGGCTTAGTCCCTTTATTCATCAGGGGTCATCACAGTGGAATGAACCGCCAACCTATTCAGCATATGTTTTACTCAGCGCATGCCCTTCTAGCTGCAACCCAGTACTGGCAAACACCCATTCACACGCAGACACCTGTACCTCATTGTCTTTGGATTGTGGGAGAAACCAGAGCACCTGGAGGAAACACATATGGACACAGGGTGTCAGCCGGGTCTCAAACCAGTGACCTTCTTGCTGTGAGGTGACTGTGCTACTAACTGCCCCGCTGTGTCTTCAATCTTTCAAGCATCAAAAAACAAGCTTAGTTTTCGATCGTCACATTACACATGCGCTAATATTTCAGAAACATGTTTGTCCAGAAAACTTAGTTAAACATGTAGACATAACATTTTAGCAAATATTGTTGACATAACATATTTTTATGTAATCAATTCATAATCACAATTCTTAGTATATATGACAGAAAAAGTACAGTGTGCTTAACAACTTGTGATTTTGTTTTTTTCTGTCTATCTATCTATCTATCTATCTATCTATCTATCTATCTGTCTGTTTCTTCGTTCATTTGATCTAATAGTGGACTTTACAATATATTATATTATGTATAGATAAATAATGAATGCATTATCCGTTATCATGCAGTGTTTTAAGAGCCTTGCATTTGCTTTGTGCATATAAATCAGCTTGGCAGTGTTTGGTTGCTTACACATCAGACTGCTGTATCGATTTGGGCTAAAATATACTTATTCAACCCTGATGTTACCTGCAGAAATGCATGTGATTTTAGTATTTGTGTCACTTAAAACATTTTTCTTTTTTTAAAGAAAACCATCAAACTTAAGGATGACACTTTAATGACTTTAATTTCTAACAAACCTGAGGGAAAACAGCAGCGAATGCAGGAACTAGTAAAGTGAGAGTTTTTGCCCTCAGGCTGCCAAAAGTGAGACACACCCAGAAAACAAGCTGCAGCATAGCCATGGTTACTCTGTCGCTTATATATACATGCAAAAATGTATAAAACATAATGTTCTATTCATTTATGTCTTTTAGAAAACACTTTTTATCATATGTACATACAATTATAGTATTTTCATTAAAAAGTGCATTTCATCAGGTACTGTTTACATAACTTTCAAACCTAGTTTCTTATTCATCTCAAGTGATCCATTTTGTTTGGTTTAAATCGTTCTTTGCACTACGCTTTCTAAATCTAAAGTATCAAGATAAACCATAATGCTGTTGCCATGGCAACAAAAACAAATAGTAAAAAGGTAAAAACTTTGAGTTACAAATCATTGAGGCTGTAAATTTGATGGCCTGATATGAAAAAAAAGAGCCAATTAATGATTAAGCTTCAGCTGATAGCAGTTTTATAGTGAAGAACTGAAACGCCTTGCACCATAAAACTACACAGAGAACGAGTGCGAGCAGTAGCAAAAACACTTTTAATTGGTTTGTTTAGTGCATAAATGATTTTGACAATCTTTAGCAAAATGCTATGTGTTTAAATCGCATCGTATAATATTTTATAAATCATTCAATCATTTTAGCTTCTGCTTAGTTCCTTATTTATCAGGAGTCGCCACAGCAAAATAAACCGCTAACTATTCTAAAATAAAATGTGTTTTTTGTCTTTTCAGCCACAACCCAGTACTGGGAAACACCCATACACTTTCACAAATACAATTAAGTTCATATAGCGCATAGCTTTGTACTGTGAGGTAAACCAGAGCACCTGGAGTAAATCAAGGAGAACATGCAAACTCCACACAGAAACGCCAACTAGCCCAACCAGAACTCGAAACAGCAACCTTCTTGCTGTGAGGCAACAGTGCTAACCACTGAGCCACCATGCTGCCATTATTTTATAAGTACATATTTATATGAAAGTGAGAGGTCTCGGAGTGCATCGCCAAACAAACCTACTCCACCCATTCTTTGAACAACAGTATCACACTTTGCATTTTGTTTTGCATTAGTTTTACATAGACATGCTTACAGTAAACAACCGTTTGTTTATGACTGTTCCTATGTAGGTGTGGTATGGAATCCGTATATATACCTGCAACTATGTGTCTGAAGAGACCCACCTGGGAAGGTCTATGAACTCCTGTTGAACTCCACCAGCATTTTTAAAGCTGTCAAAAAAAAGGGTGGTACTCCTGAAGTTTTATGCTCTTAACGTGTAAATAAAACACAGGGAAGTGTCAGAGAAAAAGGTCAAACATTTGATGATATACTATACATGGTTTTATGGTTCACACAATTTACACAGTGTGACAAATAAAGGAGTGTGACATTTAACGCCTGAAGTATGACAAATAATGCCGGTTTCCTATCAAACGCAGAATAGTAATTAGGTGCAAAATAACAATTTACCAATTTGTTGTTGCTCTTTGAATTATTCAAAGCCTATAATGTGCAGCTGGTGAATAAAACTTGTGTCTTTTGTTTTTGTGTCTTTTACATTTGTTTTTGAGAATTAAATATTTATGTTTTCATAGTTTGCTTAGAATAATCATAAAGCAATGCAGAAACCCATTGGAAATTTAATTAATTCGTTTCCTTGGGGTTATTACATTATATTGGACTTTGTGAGTGATATTTGGATTAAGCTAACGCAATAAAAACATTCAGAAGCTTTTATGGCCCTTCTTAATAATCCAGATATGACTCGCACAGTCAATTTGTAGTTTTTTTGATTGCCTCCCCCCCCCCCTCAAAAAAAAATGCATTTCAATTAGTTTTTCTTTGTCTTTTTTAGGTTCTCACTGCGTTGCTTTTGTACTGTTCCTCGCTGTGAATGTGACCCTTTATAAGCAGGTAAGCGTTTGAGGACAAAGGGTGTGTCAGATCAATACAAAGCGCACGTTAGGTAACATCTAGAGAGTAACAAGGGGACAGATTCTTTCATTTTTCTCCCTCAGGGTTTGACAAGTACGTGCAAGCAGGAGCCAGGAGAACTGTGTTAGCAGCGCCCTCCGCCCTCCTGTCAGTCACATTTAGTCCTTTTCAGAAATTCATAATGATCTTGAGCAATTCTTTTCTTCTGATGATGATTGCAATTTCATGATTATTTAGTTCTGCGCAAGTTCCAAAAGTTTTGTCCAAAATGTCTTAAGCATTGCATTAATAGGAATTTGTTCTGTTATTGCTCTTTTAAAAAAGAAGTAATTTAATATAACAAATTGTGTGTACATGAACAGAGAACTAAAGCATGCAAAGTTGAATCTTAATAATGAAGTTTTTTTTATTTCCTCATGACAAATGATGACTGGTAGATAAAATAGAAATGGAAAAAGGGAAATGTAAAAATGTGTGTGTGATTTCTGTACGGATATATAGATATTTACTGCAATAAAATGTAAAAAAAATATTTAATTTATAAATATACAGAAAATATATAGGTACATATATAGATACAGGGTCACATGGTGGCGTGGGGGGTAGCACTGTCGCCTTACAGCAAGAAGGTCGCTTTTTCGAGCCCCGGTTGGGCCAGTTGGCATTTCTGTGTGGAGTTTGCATGTTCTCCCAATGTTCCCATGGGTTTCCTCCAGCTGCTTTACTTTAAACTTTATTATCCTGTTTGGGAAACTAAAATTGCAGCAAGGTGCCATAACACAGGTGAAGTTCCGTGTAGACATTAACAAAATATTGATCACACTTTATTTTGATGGTTCGCTTGTTGAATCGAAGTTACATTGCATCTACATGCCAAGTAATTCTCTATAAGTAGAGTATAAGTAGACTTTAAGTTGGGTTTAGGGTACTGTAACGACCGGGGTGGAGTGACAGATACGACTGCAGGTAAGATCCAATATGCAGGTTTATTCAGAAAACAAGACAGGGAAACGCGTTGTATTGTCACAAAATGCAAACAAGACTCGGCCAACTGGAACAGTGAATGTGTGGCTTAAGTAGGGTGAGTATCAGTCTCTAACAAGGTTCAGCTGGTGAGAATGCAATCAAGCTAGATGTGTCAGCATGGGTGTCTGGGAGCAGTGCATGTATGAAAATGTAGTCCTGGGAAATGTAGTTCTGAGAGTTCGTGTACTTGCAAGGTTTCTTATAGTCAGTTAAATGTCTGTTGAAGAAGCAATATCAGCAGATATTAGGCAGACTGTCTACTGATACTCAAATGGACCATCAAAATGAAGTGTTACCAAAATATTACCACACAACATAAAATACGTCATTTTTTAGATGCATCTCCCATTTAATGACCTAATGGCCTCCATTATAAAATAATTTCTACTTCTATTTGTACTGCAAATAGGAACTCTAAAATGACGTCCTGATGGCAGCAGCTGAAACACAGAGTACAATGAGAGTACAATGGGTGATCCGGGGTACATAGGATAACCTGAGCTCCTGAGTTTAAAACATAATTACGGTAAATTACCATTGCACCAGTTTGGTTAAAACCAATGATCTTGCCTGCAACCTTCACAAGGCTACTCAACCTGTTCATATTTGACAAACTCAGATTACCGTACCAAGCTACGATGCAGAGAGATCAAACAGATTCAATAAATTGTTTATAAAACTGTGTCATCATAGAGATACAAACCCCAAACAATCTAAATTTCCTTAGAAAAAACAGTCTTTGTTAAACTTTTTTTATAGACAGCCCGAGTGTTAGGTTGGATTGTCAAACTTAATGTCAATAACGACCCCTAGATATTTATGTGTCAACAATTTCAATGTCCAAAACTTTAATATTTGTTATGCTGGGGGTAGGAGAAGCCTTCCTGTAATCTATCACCATGTCTTTCGTTTTCCCCACACTCCAAGACATGAGCTGTAGGTGAATTGGGTAAGCTAAATTGTTCTTCAAGAGTTTGCACTTAGATATTGCTTGATAATGATAGGAGGTTTGGCGTGCTGTCCTAGGAGAGAACCCTGAGCTCGGAGATAATTGAGCCCTGGTCACATGTAAGGGGAGTAGGACATCAGATAGTTCTCGAGAGCTCCCCATTGTAAAGGAGGAGATGGGGCGGATGGGGCGTTTCATCGGAAAATGAAGATAAGGGAGTAGTTTTAGCCCGGGTACTTACAGTGAGTTTGGATTAATCTGATTGGCTTATTATTGATTCTAAATGAGATGCCAACTGCGATCATATCACATGCTCCTCTCGAAGTTAGTTTGTAAAACTTGACGTAGTGTATGTGTGTATGTCCTGGTCCTCCAGGTTGGGGATTGAGTGTTGGGCTAACAACTCACCTCATAAATGTTACCAAACACCAATATGATGCGGCTAAATATCAACTTCGAGATAAGTTGCCCTGGGAGTAAGTAATTACATTTATAGATACTAACAGTGCCTATAGATAATCATCATACACCTTTAAAATAATGACTTTATTTGTCATACAGCCTGAAATCAAATCCCATTCTAAATAACCTTTTCAGCCATTGAAATGTTTTTGTAGCTTTCTCCTAACCTGTGCCTTTATACAACTAAATCCCGAAGCTCTTTTGAAAGCAGGGTGTAATTTAAGTAAAGGTATAGATTTTTTTATCTAGAAATATAGATGATTTTCTATAGGCTCTATATAGTTAAAAATCTGTGTCTCAGTGATGCTAAAAATAACACAGACCTTGACTAAAGTATTCTTTTTCCTCCTTAAACATTAAGCCCAAAGTCTTTGTCGTTAGTGTCAGTGTGTCTTAACTATGAGGTACTGAAGACAAATTTCAGGAATGTGCAAACAAAGACCTGTACAGGCCCGTCACATAATCGTCTGCTAGCCCTCACCCAATGAGGATCTTTCCTTTTCACCTGATCCTTCTCGCCGTGTTGGGGAATTTCAGAGGGTTTGTTGTTTTTGTGTGGTTTTCAAAGACTAATGCCAACCTTGAAGAGTAAAGATATATGCTTGTCGAGAGGTTCATTTACGCTCGTGCATGCAAGAAAACACCATATCATTAACCAAAAAGGTGTTTTGGGTGTGTTGCACTCTTCCAATAACAGTAATCTTAAATAAGCCTTGCTCACGTAAAGCTTGCAGCAAGTTTTTAGAAAGCTTTGTATTTTTAATGGTCTGTTTTTCTCCATGACGTTCGATTTTAAGAATAAAACACTGAAGGGCTTGTTTTTTAGTCTTTATTTAAAACTTTTTCCTCTTACGTAAGTCTTAAAGCATTGAGAGTAGGGGGGCATTTTTTCAGGCTTCAGTTTGCTGTACTTTTATTGGACCACCCAGTCCCCACCCCACTCCACCCATTAAGGCTCACATTACTGAAGCACAAAGGCCCAAATCTGCAGTTTAACTCATGCACTGCCGGGTTTCTGCTCAGGAGAGTATTGATGTTTGACATACAGATGGATACTGTAAACACGCAGACTGATCATGAGCAAGGTTGTGTCCTTCTGCAGATGTTCACAGTGTTAAATCATCAGTCAGAACCAGGTTACCTTGTTCAATACCTTACAGTGTTAAACAGGATCTTAGAAAATTAGCTCAACACCAACTCCTCCTGTAGTCATGAACAGTAACACTTTATTTTGATGGTCCATTTGAGGATCAGTAGACTGTCTGCTTAATGACACTGCTCCTTCAACAGGCATTTAACTGACTATAAGAAACTTTGCAAGTACATGTCAACTTACACTAACCCAAACCCCAATCTAACTGTCTACTTATAATCTAATGAGAATTAGTTGGCATGTAGATGCAATGTAACTTAAATTCAACAAACGGACCATCAAATAAAGTGTGACCTCATCAACTGTTGGAATCCTTGGCAATGTTTCTGCTGAAATATATTGAGCTTTAAACGTAGCAAAAATGATCCAAATCAAGATTAAAGTATGGGAAATGTCATTGACATTGAAACCATGAAACTGCCTAATACTTAAATTAATACCATCCTTTCCATTAAACATTTGCCCCTCAACAACAGAATAATAATAAACAAAAATGTCTAGGATTAAGCATCTTTTACATCACACAGTATCTTTTCAATAGGGTTAAGTACTATAAAAATTCAGTCGAAATCAGAAAGAAGAATAAAGAAACCACAATTTCACGTTGAAGCTTTTTGCACTCACTGACAAGGACTGAAGTGGAGGTGTGCAACAAGGCCTGGCAAACATTTTCATGAGTGTCCTTCAGATTTATCCACAACCAAATCCTTTAATAGAAAATAATATTTATTCCTGTACTAACTCTACTTATTGACCTCTTCACTACTCTTCCATCATGACAGTCGCCTCTCAACAATGTTGAGTGCATCTATTATAAAAGCCTCTACAACTCACAGCTGTGTAAAGTTGCACACAATTAATGATGACTGTAGTAAGCAAAAGCTGAATCCAGGACATTTTGTGATTTAAAAATCCCAAAGAAGGACTTGTTCCTGAATGGATTGAGACATCTTCACAAAACTCAGAATATGTATGTATAAGGCCAGTCTGTGGTCACACTAAATAAATTATGGAGTTTGACATATCTTCACCTTGGAATTAAAAGGTTTTATCTGCACTCTGAATGATTTTGAGATATTGAGCTTTAAAGCTTTTGCATTCCATAGCAAACAGTATGTGTGTAACACTTGTTTAAATTAAAAGTCTTGAAATTCATAAAAAAACATCCCATAATGTAAATTTTCATTTAATAAGAATATTTCAATAAATCAATTTTGACAAAAATGTCAAATAGAACCTTAGAATTCTAAGGGGATGATATAATAATGCCATATTGTGGCCTTATCACTGGAAAAAGTGGCAACTGGGTGGAGTTTTACACCTTGTATTATGCAACTCGTATGTTAGATATGGCTTCATTGCCAACAACTGTTAACAAAAACCATCAATCAATCAAATATTTGGGTGATTTTTGATATGTAGCTACTTTTTTTAACTCTTCATTGAGTTCATTCTATTTTCACCAAAACTGGCATAATCCATCAGCATCAGTCCTGACTAAACATTTTCAGACTTTTTTTTTTTTTTTTTTTTTGACAGGCTCAGTTGTTCTCGAGTTTTGCATGAATTCATTTGAGGAAGACTTTGCCAAATTGGACATGAGGTGACAGTATGTGTCTTCAGTGCTTTATTCTATTCAGACCAAACTAGGAGTTTATTATGTTTAGCATGACCAGAGGTTACTTGCAGTATTTCAGCAAAGTGCAACATAAAGGTCCTGATAAGGAAAAGCTCTTTTGCTTATACCTTTCAAAAATGTTTTGTCTAAAAATCACAAAATAGGTCTCTGTACTGCCTAGATCAACAAGTATCAATCAAAGTCTCAAACATTTGCATGTAATATATTGTATCTGCCTTTGTATATATTTTTATCTTTTTTATTGTTTTTTGTTTTAATTTAATTAATTTATATTTTATTTATTTAATTATATATATATATATATATATATATATATATATATATATATATATATATATATATATATATATATATATATATATATATATATATATATATATATATAGTATTCTTTACATAAATGTTTACTCTAGTTTATCTGAGTTGTTTTATTAGATACTAGTAACTGAAACATACAAAACCGGTATGTCATATAGTTTTATTGTATCTGAATTGTCTGTAATTGCATTACAAAACATAATTGAGAGCTATAGCTATGATGAATGTAATAGTACTATTGCTAATAACAGGTCGTCTACATGATATTCAAAGAGCACAATTGTGGTGAATTCAACTCTGAGCAGAATGGAAACTACAGTTGAAACCAGAAGTTTACATACACTTTTTAAATGTCTGATGGTAAATCATACTTAACGCTTACTACTTTAGGTTCATTAGGATTAGCTAAATCATTTACATTTGCTAAATGCCAGAATAATGAGAGAATTTCTCTCTCTCTCTCTCTCTCTCTCTCTCTCTTTCTCTCTGTCTCTCTCTCTTCTTTCGTGCACGACTCCTCTACATCCTCGGGAAGTATGCCAGATCAGTTACCCCGATCTGTTCAAGTACCTTGCGATTCACAAATTAAGCACTATATATATGTATGGAGAAAAAAACACCCGTGAGAACTTGTCCATGTTTGGCATTCCTTCAAAAAGTAGCTCTTTTATTCGATATGATGTTGTGAGTCATAATCATAAGTGAATCATTTGTTTACTGTAATAGGATTATATTGAAACAAAGCGTCTGTTTGCGCAAGCGATATCTTTTGTGAGTCTCTGCACAACCCCTAGGTTTGGTCAAAGCATGCAGATGGCTGGAGCTAAAAAAATGGCAGTTATTGTGTTTTGTGCTTATCTTTTTTTAATGCAGGCCTGCAGTGAAGGTGGCCTGTGAACGCTCAGGTGAGCGTTTGAGGACAGCGGGGTGTGTCTGACTGAATTGAAGTGCAGGTTGGGTAGCATCTAGAGACCAGGGGAAGGATTCTTTCATTCCTTCTCCCTCCGGGTTTGGCAAGTAAACACAAGCATGACAGCAGGAAAAAAAAACTGCTATCGGTGACCTACGCCCTCCCATCAATCACTCATCAGGTTCATTCACACTCTCTGCTGTCAAATGTTCTTGTGAAATATTTCTTGTGGTTGAATTTAAGCTTACGAAGGCTTTTTATGGGGGGGTTGAAGTGGTTTGGTATCTGCGATTCTGCTTCCCAGATGTGATGGATGAAGCCCCAGGCTGATTTTTTTCAATTACTGTCTTGTAGAGCTGCACGATAAACTGAGAATCACGATTTTTCTGGTTAAGGGTGTGTTCTTAATTGCTCTTGTTCAGCTCTCCTGAATTATTATTTATTTTTGGCGAAAAAGAAAATGTTCTAGAACTTATACATTAGTTCTGTTTCACTTGGTGTTCATGCTGTCATTTTAAGACCAAATCTAAAGACACAAAACAAAAATGGCTTTTGAGAAATATTTTGCAATTGAGCTTTCTCCACACCCAAAACAGTGCTAGGCTGAACACAATTGTTGTATGTGCCGACAAGTGATTCTATTTTTATCATTTGCAAACTCGTCAAGAGTTTATATAATGTGTTAAAGAGTCAATAAAGTGCCAGGAATTCCTCCATCACACCTTGATTTCTTAAGCAGTCCTGTTTCCAATGCCTAAACTAAGTTGTCTAGATTGTAACTATGACTAGATCTTGTGATATATCCTGTTTTTGGTTCATTTAGATGTCTTTGGTCCACATTTTATTAATATTGCCTGTAAAACACAAGGTTATTGTAGAAAAAAATAATCTTCTCAACAATCTTGGTCCATTTCCGATGGCGGTGTAACGTTTTTTCAAATGAACCAAATACAGTCAATCCAGAATTTATTATGCACAGCCTGAAAATACCACCAATCAGAGAACTGCTGCAAGCAAAGTTTACCAATAGATATATTTAACTCTTACTCTTATATAAATGACACAGTCAGGTCAGTCCTTTTATAGTCTTTAAATGTTTCCATATGCCCACATATTACACAAAAATGTATAGATGTAACCTCAAATTTTATATTAATAGGTTTATATTTCTGTCATCTTCTGATTTGATTGTGTCATTCGCAGTACTTCATTGCATTCCATGGCAACTATATAGGTCTTTTTGTAATTTTGTTAAATTTTACTTAGTTTGTTTTAAATCAGACATTTGTAAAATTTTGATTCTTCTTGATGATGATTGGTTTGGCTACAACAAAAATGAATGGGATAAACCAGTTCTGCTGACGAGAACCTACATGTTTGAACTTATCGGACAGAAGACTTGTCGCCTGTCCAAGTTTTAGAAACAACAAATAATAAGTTGACTTCTAGATGATCATTTGGTATCAGAAGTGGCTTATATAAAAAGCAAAGGCCTCTAGATTACCCTTTTTTACCTAAATAAAATATGATTATACCTTGCTTTTTAATGATTTAATTAGGACAGTAAGATCTGACTTTGCTTTACAGAAAAAAATGTCCAGTATATAGTATAAAGTCATGGTGCAGTGGAAAAAGAATGAATATTGTGCATGACTCCCATGAGCTTGGAGGACTACATCCATACATCTCTGCAATGACTCAAAGAACTTATTAATAAAGTCATCTGTGGCAAAGAAAGCGTTCCTACAGGAACTCCCAGAGTCCATAAAGATTCTTTGGATTCATCTTCAATGCCTCCACCTTCATCTTACCCCAGATATGCTCAATAGTGTTCATGCCTGGTGACTGGGCTGGCCAATTCTTGAGCACATTGACCTTCTTTGCTTTCAGGAACTTTGATATAAAGGCTGAAGTATGAGAAGGAGCGCTATCCTGCTGGATAATTCACCCTCTCCTGTGGTTTGTAATGTAATGGGCAGCACAAAAGTCTTGATACCTCAGGCTGTTGATGTTGCCATCCACTCTGCAGATCTCTCGCACACCCTCATACTGAATGTAACCCAAAATCATGATTTCTGTGAGCATCTTGTGTCCATGCAGGTTCATGTAGGTCTTCTGCAGTATCTGTGATGATTGGGATGCAGTTCAACAGATTATTCATCTGAAAAGATTGATTAAAAGAGGTTACTATTTGTTGCTCTTACAACTGGGGTCAACGTCAAGACTTTTCTCAGGTAGTGTATAGAGTTGTGCACATCTTACAATCTACATGAACTTTCCTCTCTATGTTTTCTCATAGTGGCATCTTTAATCTAGACTATATGCCAGCATGAGACTAAAATCATTCTTTCACGACTTGCACATAATACTCCCAAGATCAGTCTGACATCCTAAAATATACTGAAGTAATATTCTTAGAGCTTGTGTCAGCTTGTCTGCAGCAGATTGTTGCCCTTTTAAGGTTCGTTGTTGGAACCGTTTTGCAAGTGCATTCAAACAGAAGAACACGGGCCAAAATCTCACACATGTGTCTAATAGTTTCACTATACACCATCCAGTACTGTTGGGCTCCCAGTTAATTAGAATGGCTTGTGCAACAGAAGACGTGACTTTTCCACTGCTGTTTCCAAGAGGTGGAAGTAACTGTTGCTTAAACATTCAGAGTCTTAACTTTTTTTTTTATAGTGTAACTGTGAGTTTTGTGATTAATGTGTGAGCTTGTAGATGGGCAGTTTTCTGTTAGCAGTAAAGTAGGAAATATATAAAGCATGATAAGTAGCACTGTCGGCTTGCAGCAAGAAAACTGCTGGTTTGAGTCCCGGCTGGGCCAGTTGGCTGTTCTGTGTGGAGTTTGCATATTCTTCCAGTGTTTGCGTGGGTTTTCTCAGGGTGCTCTGGTTTACCCCATGATCCTAAGACATGCACTGTAAGTGAATTGGATGAGGTAAATTGGCCGTAGTGTGTTTGTAAATTTGAGTGTGAATGGGTGTTTCTCATTACTGGGTTGCGGGTGGAAAGGCATCCACTGCATAAACCAAATGCTGGAATAGTTGGCGGTTCATTCCGCTGTGACGACACCTGATAAATAAGGGACTAAGCCGAAGGAAAATGAATGATTCTGAATGCTAAATCTTTGCTGACTGACCAGCCTAATCTCACGAGGAAACGTGAGTATTTTACGTTTTGTCAGTTTAGTGGCTAATTCGTACAAATTCGTACGAGTCCAGTTGTATGAAAATGTACGATTTTAAAAAGGAGGCGTGGCACCCAACCCCACCCCTAACCCCAACCCTCATTGGATGATGAGCAAATCATACTAAATTGTACAAATTAGATCGTAGGAATTTATACGAATTAGCCACTAAATCAAAAAAGTTACGAATTGTCATGAGATTGCGTTGGACTGACTCACATTTGTAAACTGATAGAATCAGTTTACAAAAAAGTCCCATATCCACCAAGATTGTTGTCATGGTATAAACATTAAGAAAATGCTAAAGCTAACTGTTTTAAAAATGATAGCAAAAACAAAAATATTAGTAATTTCAAACATGTTAGTAGTGCGTCAATCATGGAAGCATAGCAGTAAAGCAGGGTAGCAGACAGTCTATCTTAGAAACATGTTAGCGACATGCTAATTTTAAAATGTTGATTTACTAAAACATGCACAACCATGCTAGTGCTAGCCATATTAAAAATATTTTAGCAACATACTAGGTTTTGATTGCTAGCATGCTAATAGCATGTTAAACATGTTAACATCATGCTATCTTGTAGATGTAGATGTGTTAAACTTGCTAGAATATGTCAAATATGTTGGAAAATTATATTATAGAATATAATATATTAGAAACCTGTTTATTCATATTAACAAACTGTTACATGCTGGAGACATGTTAAATAATGTTAAACCATCATGTTAGTTACACAATTGTTAGAAATGTGCTCGCAAAGTCCACATGCTAGCAACATTCTAATGCATGCTAGTGTGGCCATGTGCTAACAGATATTAGTAACATTTTGACTTTGCCTGACTTTCAGTGTAAAACCTTCAAACTTTCAGCTTTTCAAAAGTTTCAGATCTACAACAATGCTTTTGTTACTTGTGTTTGTCTTGTTTCTAGTCCAAATGCCTAAAAATGTGTAAATCAAGAAGCTTTTTTCTAAACAAGCACAAAATATTGACTTGTTTTCAGAAATAAAAGCAAAGTAAACTAGACGGCCAATGGGGTAAGCAACTATTTCAAAGAGAAAACTAGATTCATTTACTTGTTTTAACCTCTTAGGGCTTAATGGCCACATACGTGGACAGCACATTTTTGCCCTTTATATTTTGTTACAGACATACAGTGTCATCCTGCAACTGTTTTGCAGCATATGAAATGTCCCAAACACTATTTTTAACTGTCCAAAATGGGCAATTTTTTTGTGTTTTCACTCTCTGATAGTCAAAATATGTTCAAAAAATATGTATGTGTTATTAATGCATTGAAAAACAGGAAAAAGTGTTTTATGTAAATTCAGACCACGAGTCCACATATTTGGACATAATTTTTCTCTAAAAGTACATTATATTAAAATATGATACTTACGTTTTTATTCTTATTAGGTTCCAATAAGCCCAAATAGCAAAGAGAATTAAAAAATGCATTTAAAAAATCACCTTGGGCCTTAAGAGGTTAAGGAAAAACTCACTTCATTGTGATATATTCTTCCTTAAAACAAGACAATATTTTTTGCTAGTCCAGAAAATGCTGCTTATTTTAAGAATGTTAGATATTTGGACTAGAAACAAGACAACACCAAGTAAGAAAAAGCATTTTTGCAGTGTCAGCGTTTGTCTTTAGATATTTCATTTAATATTGTATGAATAAAAATCTAAAATAAAAGCTGACAAAAACTTTGTAAGTCTTAATATAATTTGTGGCCTCAGTCACATTAGTGTCTTTGACTCCCTCACTGGTGGTGTAAGGGAAAGCCCATGAGTCATGACTTATTCCCTTATAAGGTGCTGTAATCTCAGGGTTGCAGAAACTTGCCCTTGTCAAAGTAAATGTTGTGATGTGCCAAGAGCAAGAAGCACAGTCAACCTTAGGAATGTGAAAACTAAGGAGATAACACCAAAAACATACATTTTTAACTCTCTGTTGCATGCTAACGTATTAAAAAATAATAGATCTGATGCAGTTATTCATTCATAATCCTTTGTGCAACTATATGGAACAAAATCAATCAAACTCTTAGCTAATTTCAGAATACTACTCAAATTTAAAATCATTATATGCAAAACTATTTTTGGTGGTACCCTGAAGCAACTTCATTCAACAGAAGTTTAAGTGTGAGTGAATGTTCTGATGTGGTGATTTGAATATAAGACTGTATAAGCAGCACTTGTTCAGACAGAACTGTGGTGTGCAATGCCTTTCTAATTCAGCACAATCTTAATGACACCTCGCAAGATCCAATACAAACAAAAGTGATTTTAGTCTTTGGAGCATATCAAAAAAATAATCCCTCATCACAGATTTGCAATAGATTGCAGATGCTTTTCCTGCAGTCTTGCGAATGAAATCTGTGCTCCAGCTGGCTTGGATTTGAGATGCTGTAACCTCAGCCGGCTTCCTTCTGGAAGATTCCAGTGACGAGTTCTAGCTGGATCAAACCTGAATGAATTGAAAAGCATTTCCACAAGGACAAGCGTTTATTTTTGTTGTGTACTCTGAAGTAGAACACACACACACACACACACACACACACACACACACACTGTAAAAAGTCAATTAATTCTTTGTTAGTTAAACAATAGTGCTTATTGTACCTGATGATTTAGTGTTTTAATTTAAGGTGATATGAGCAAATCAGTGAGATAAAGCCTTTTATTATTTTTAATTGCTGTATTTCACATACAAACTTTGAGTACATTTACTTGACAATGCTGTAGTCAACTATTAACAGGAAAAAAAACAAGATTTATGTACAGGTGACAACTTAGTTAAAATTACCCATCCACATAGATAGGTACAAATTTATGAATAATTATGTAATATGCATGCCTGGCCAAAAAAAAAACCTTGTTTTTTTAATTTTCACAACCATAAAATGCTGTTAGTGTTTGAAATTAATGGCCCAAATGTATTTTTCCTATTAGTTTTAATTACTTCAAATGCAACAATTAAATTCCTATTAGTTCTAACTAATTTTATCCAACAATTATGTGCATTTTTTAAATTGTCCAACCCAGGACAACAATTATTCTGATTAACTACTGATTAAATACCAAGGAGTTATTTTTTTTTTTTTTTTTTGCTTTTTTTTTTTTTTTTTTTTTTTTTTGCAGTTTTTGTTTTGGCGAATACACCAGAGGCAAGTGTGTGTTTTTTGAGATCTCAAATTTCTCTCACGAGTGCGATTCGCGCCTCTGTTCTCGCGTAAATCCACCTGAGGCTGCTGTCGAACCAATTCCCCCCACCCCCACCCTCCCCCTTAACTAAACCCAACCAATATTGTTTTAAAAAGCCCCGATTGACCCGCCCACCCCTTTCCCAAAACCCAACCGCAGTGTTTAAAAACGCAATCCACAAAAAAGAAAAGCCTTCGCCTGATTTTTACCATGTTTTCAGATTTTACCACATTTTCCCCCTGTTATTTGTTTATTTTATTTTTTGGCTTGTGTTTTTGTTTTACCCGCTTTCTTCACCATTCTTCACCAGACTCGAACCCCGTTGTCAACTCCACTATGCGTCTCCAGTCCGCCAACGTACATGTTGAGCTACCAAACCAACTGGTAACAGCGGAAAATCTGTCCATACCACCCTGTATCATTTGATTTAAAGACAAATTGCAGCCATACGTACTTCTGGCTACATAATTCATGATCTCCAGAAATGTATATAGGACTACGTTTTCAGAATGAGCCGATATGGAATGCTGCTCTGTGTGAATGCCGAAGGAAGATTGCCGGAATGAGCACGTTCACATCTAGAATACGCTGATGTGAGATGTCTACTTTACCCAATCAGAACAGTCAGACGCATTCACATCTGTGCTGTTTATGAAAATAAAAGTCTTTGAATATTTTTCCAGACACATTTAGCTGTTCCTTTTTAATGCCAACTGTGTGAATAAGTGTCGATAAGATGCTTATAATAAGCTGTTGTTTGTTTACCTTCAAGCTCTGCTTCCCTCAGTTGCGTGATGCGTCGCGTGTGTCCGTAAAGCAGCCGGTGAGCGCCAGCACACACACATATTATGAACATCTCGACATGCGAAAGTGTTCCTCCATATTTTCATTGAAGTTGTTCACAATACTGATCCATCCACAGAGTTTATAATGTAGTCAAATGTTTACAAATACAAGTGCAGCCGTTTAGAGCTCATTTCTGGTTAATGACGTCAGAATTTACCTGTATATTGGAATGGATGTGTGAATGCTCTTTTCTGGAAAATTTCCACAACATCCTCGTCTGTGTGAACAGCGCTTTTTTGCACTTACCGGTAAAGTTGTTCTGGAAATTTTCTGGATATTTACCGGTATCACTGTGTGAAAGGCGATGTTGTCCACTTTGGTCAGTTGCTCTGATATGTCAACGCGACCTCCTATTATGATGTCTATGGTACTGCCAGTCTCTGTTCAGGATTTGTTTACGTACATAATATGTGAAGTATCACAAGCAATGTATCAAAATTCCACCGATTTCCTGAAATAAAGTTTGTATTTGGGGATAATAGAGCACAGCTCTTTGATAATGAGCTAAACTCGCATTTCTCTCTATGCAAAATTGGATGAGCCCAATATGTAGCATATTCCTCTTTCTTTTTCTACATTGGAGAAGGGAGGAGAAGAGAGTATCACTGCTTGAATTGACTCCGAAATGTTTTGCGTATTAAATATTACGCATCGGACTCAGACCTGATGAATTTTTCAGATATGAGTATAAATAAAACACATACGGAAATTTCAGAATTCAGTGTGCAAAGACCTTTTGACCAAACACATAATACACATGAACACGATGCCATTGCATTCACAACATCTCACTTTTGTAATTAACAGAGATAATGTTGATTTTTTTTTTCAAAAACCTGCACTTCAAGCCCATCTTCTGGTCTTAGGAATGCATTTTTAGCTAGAAAACTGTTGCGTAAATGCCCTGTAAGACCATTTTCTGGAATTTTCCTTTGCATTCCCTGGTTATCTTCAAATACTCCAAACACATTGGCCCTTGGGTGTTGGCTGTTTGGGATTTCAGACATATTTTGCACATGAATATGGTCTTTAACAGCAAACGAGTCTCAGATAATGTTTGTGTCAGATAATCCTGCATATAACAAGCTTCTCATTAGTAAAACAAATGCTGTTGGATCTGAGAGTATCGCCATCAGCTAGATCACCCATCCAGAAATGTGTGCAACAGCATGTCTAACAACACATTACAGTTTTTGATCTGAGTGTGAGCAGTTAACATTTAAAGCATGGTAGCAGCAATATAAATGTTAGCAACATGCTAATTCATGTGCAACCATGCTACTAAAGAGCAAATCACGTTACATTGGAATATATTAGCAGTGGTACATATGAGCAGATTAGGTTTTACAGGGTTTTCTTGGTGCACAAAAGTGTTTTTGGAGCTTGACGATTACAGTCGAGGCAATGAAGTCACATGGAATATTTTGTCTTTTGGTGACATTTTTCTTGACTTTGAATGTCTAGAGCCCCTGCCTGCCTCAGAGAGCTCTTGGATTACATCTAAAAAGCATCATATGTGTGTGTTGAAACAAAGTAATTAATGTTCTGTAATCTTCGTATGATTACAGTTGAGTCAGTGAAGTCATGGAATATTTTTGCTGATATTTTTCATGACGTTGAATGTCTAGAGCCTATTGCTGCCTCAAAGAGCTCAGTAATTATGAACAGAATTTTCATTTTTGGGTGAACTAACCCTTTAAACTAACTCTTTGCAAGAATAAAATGCTACACAAAGTCTTTTATTCCCTATTATGAATCATATCAGATAGAAAGACCTTCATGGAAAGGAGAAAATGTCTTTTATGGTGCACAAGAGTGTTCTTGGAGCTTCTTTATGATTACAGTTGAGTCAGTGAAGTCACATGGGATATTTTGACTTTATTGGTGACATTTTTCTTGACGTTGAATGTCTAGAGCCCCTTACTGCCTCAGAGAGTTCTCTGATTTCATCTATAAAGCATTATTTATGTTGAAACATAGTATTTTATTCCCAGTGATGATGCATATCAGATATGAGCATCATGAAAAGGGGGAAATTTAATTTTTTGTTGTACCAAAGTGTTTTTGGAGCTTCGTATGTTTACGGTCTAGTCATTGAAGCCACATGGCATGTTTTTTATGATATTTTTCTTGACATTGAATGTCTAGAGCCAATTGCTGCCTATGAGAGCTCTTGGATTTCATCTAAAAAGCATAATTTGTGTTGAAACAAAGTAATTAATATAAAAAATTATCAGAAAAATATCATAATTTATGTTGAAGCGAAGTAATTAATAACGGAACTTTCACAAAGTTTTTTCTTTCCTGTTATAATGCATGTCAGATAAAAGGAGCATCATGAAAAATATGGCTATTTTTTGGATGTTTGTTGTTTCTTATTGGTTGGATCTCATCTGATTGATAGCTTAAACCCCGCCTTAGTGCCTGTAAACCGGTTATTTCATTTAAGGTTTACAAGGGCTGTTCAATTTTTAAAAAGCTGCACATGGATTAATTATGCTTAAACATTCCTGCTACAGACCATACAATAATTTTACATACAAAAAATAACCGAGCGATCCCTCTTATCCATCATAAACACTTGCTATTGATGTGTTATTGATGCAGAATCTTATGTTGTGACCCTTTTATTCCAGATCTGTAGCATGACATTTTCTGTCTAGTTAGTTTTAACAGGGTTTTTTGGTGCACAAGAGTGTTCTTGGAGCTTCGTATGAATACAGTTGAGTCAAATCACTGAAGTCACAAGCAAGTTTATTTTTGCTGACATTTTTCTTGACTTTAAAGGGCCATGAAACCCCCTCGTTTCAGCAGGGTGTTTTCACACCTCTACTTTCGAAAAAGTCAGAAAAGTGGGCGTGTCCAGCTCTGTTTAGGGGGGAGTGTCGGAGGAACTAAAGTGGGATGGTGTGGGAGTGTCTATTTGTGCACGCGCGAGTTTCAGAGTCAAAATACACACCCACACAGACAGGAGAAAGCGATGGTGTTTAACCTACATGGACATCTGTAGTCGAATTATTTGCTGAATTAATAAATGTTGGACTTTAACTGCAGTTTGGCTCTTTCATTCAGGGAATTCATTCATGCCCCTCGCGACAAACAAGGTATTTGATTCGAGGATCTGCTCTAAGCGTGTATTTTTCATGCAATGTTTGATACCGCTCGGCGAATGAGAGAAAAAACTCCGCATTCCGCATTTCCCGGAATTCCGCATTTCCCGGAAACTTAGATGCACACGGCAGGTAGCGTCAGAAAGCCGCGTGTGTTATTCCGGTCACTAAATGCGGTGCTAACATTTCTGCACTCAGTGCTATAGTTAACTTAATTCGATACGAGCAAACTGAATAAACAAAGAGCACTGGTCGCTCACTTACCAAATCTGTAGAGACAGGACAATCACCAGCAACTAGAGCCGCGTCTTTATGGAGAGAATACTACAAGCAAATCCAGATTTCAGCGTTTGCAGATGAGAACAGCTCTCAGGTAAACAATAATCCTCCTTAGACACGTAAGTTATTGTTGTCGAGCGTCGCGTACACTGTTAATCCACACGTGATCCAGATAAGCTCTCACAGAGAGAAAATGAAAACGAAACTTAACGGCAGCAAACTATAAAAGCAACACTTCACGCTTGTTTTGCCAACACAACGTGGCGTCTTTGTGGTGTGAACACGGTGACACAAATGAATATTAATGAAGTTGCACAATAGAGCGCGCTGATTGGTTTGAACCAAGCCTTACTCATGCATTAATGTATCACACTGTAAGACGTAATAAGACTCACTCTGGCACAGACGCCCAGTCTGCACGCTGGAATACACGCTATTATGTCATGACCGTGACGCAGCTTCAAAAATTCGTTTCAAACAGGAAGTACGAATTTGCTTGAAATAACGCAAAAACAACCAATTTACACTTTTTAGTGAAATATAGGTGTCCTAATAGTGTTTTTAGCAGTGTGGGACACATATACGACTGTCAACAGCTCAAAAAATGTGTTTTGGTGTTTCGTGACCCTTTAAATGTCTAGAGCCCATTGCTGCCTCAAAGAGCTCATGGATTACATCTAAAAAGCACAATTTGTGTTGAAACGGAGTAATTAATAACAGAATTGAAATTTTTGAGTGAACTAACCCTTTAAACTAACCCTTTGCAAGTTAAAATGCTACACAAAGTCTTTTATTCCCTATTATAACGCATATCAGATAGTAAAAGCTTTATGAAAGGGGGAAAATGTCTTGAATCTGTTCATCTGTGAATGTTTGTTGTTTGTTATTGGTTGGATCTCATGTGATTGACAGATTGACCCCGCCTTTGTGCCTGTAAACCGATTATTTCATTTAAGGTTTATGTGGGCTCATAAATTAAAAAATAATAAAAGCTGCACATGGATTAATTATGCTGAAACATGCCTGCTACAGACCATAAAAAAATTCCATTTTGATTTCTGAAATGATCAGGCTTTGTCTGATGAGTCTATAGATAACTGAGCGATCCCTCTCATCAATCATAAACACTTGCTATTGATTTGTTGTTGATGCAGAATCTTATGTTGTGACCCTTTTATTCCAGATCTGTAGCATGACATTTTCTGTCTAGCTAGTTTTAACAGGGTTTTTTGGTGCACAAGAGTGTTCTTGGAGCTTCGTATGAATACAGTTAAGTCGAATCACTGAAGTCACAAGCTATTTAGTTTTGGTGACATTTTTCTTGACTTTAAATGTCTAGAGCCCCTCACTGCCTCAGAGAGCTCATGGATTACATCTAAAAAGCACAATTTGTGTTGAAACAAAGTAATTAATAACAGAATTGAAATTTTTGAGTGAACTAACCCTTTAAACTAACCCTTTGCAAGTTAAAATGCTACACAAAGTCTTTTATTCCCTATTATAACGCATGTCAGATGGTAAGTGCTTTATGAAAGGGGAAAATGTCTTGAATCTGTTCATCTGTGAATGTTTGTTGTTTGTTATTGGTTGGATCTCATGTGATTGACAGATTGACCCCGCCCTTGTGCCTGTAAACCGATTTTTTCATTTAAGGTTTACATGGGCTCGTAAATAAAAGTAAAAAAAAGCTGCACATGGATTAATTATGCTGAAACATGCCTGCTACAGACCATTAAAAAATCCATTTTGATTTCTTAAATGATCAAGCTTTGTCTAATGCGTCTAGATAACTGAGTTGTCCTTCTTAAATACTTGCTATTGATTTGTTAATGATGCAGAATTTCTTGTCGTGCCCCTTTCATCCCAGAGGCATAGCATGACATTTTTTGTCTAGTTAACACAATTAAGCTTATCTAATTTAGATATTATCCCAAAGTCTGCATCGCTTTGAAGAGTGGATCTCAAAAGATAATCAGCGCACTTGAGGCGATGACAACATTTTACACTTTATATTCATGCTAAATTCCAATTCATTCAATCTGTCGGCATCAGCCGGAATACACACCAACACCAGCGCTTACAATGTGAATATAGTGACAGTTTGAGTAGGCTTTCATAATAGCAGATGCTGTCTTGCTGTGCAAATAAGCTCACTTTCATTGAAACTCCCAAGCAAACACAATTCAATGTGCTCGGACCAGTTTTACTTGTTACATTCTGTCCATTCAGTTGCCTTTCTCTCAGCTTGGTGTTTAAAGAAACTTTATATTTATAATTCAGACCAAACTTTTGTCTCTCTTAAAAAAAAGAATGTAAATGTCTCATCCTGAACCCTATAATCAAAATCTTGTCATGGAGACGAAGAAAACATTGTGAGTCATGTTTGCCCACCGTGAAACATTGCAGCTTTTTTTTTCTCCTAAGGTCACATTCTGTCAGTGAAATGCTTTCCAGCTAACAAAACAACGTTCACAAGGACATTTTAAGAACATTTTTACTATTATATGATGAATACGTTATTTATATGTTCAAATCATCCGGTTTTTAAACATTATGCAAATGTTGGAATGTTCTCTGAACGCTCTGAAATATGTAACTTTTTGTAAGTTCCAAATTAAAGGGATAGTTCACATGAAAATGAAAATTTCCCCATCATTTTTTTTCATCCTTGAGTTCCGTTCAACACAAAACAAGATATTTTGAAGATTTTTTCAAAACCATCAGTCATTGACATCAATTGTAGAAATAAACAGTATGGGCTCTATTTTAATGATCTAGACCCATGGTGCAAAAGCATTAAGGGTGTGTCCGAATCCATTTAATTAAGGAAAAAATTGCTCTGCGCTGCAGCGCATGGTCTAACAGGGTTGTGCTTATTCTCTTAATGAGTTATGGGTGTGTTTTGAGCATAATGTGCATTAAACCAATCGGAGTCTCATCTCCCATTCCTTTTAAGAGTCAGATGCGTCACGCCATGATGCATTCGCTATTTACATGGCGGACTTTGTAGCAAAACTGAAGGCTTCACTAGCAAGAAAACAGTTAAACACCATCTGCAGCACGAGGATAAAGAACGAGCCTCCTCCATTCAGCTTTTTACTTTCTCTTTACTTTTTACTCTTTACTTTTCATCCATTATCCTACATATTTTATTTAGCCTATTATTTAAATTCAGTTCTAATTTCCGGCAAACGAATAAATAAACAATAATAAAGAAGTGCAGTCAAAAAACTGAGTTAAATCCAAACACACGCTATTCTTATGCCCCACATGGTGTTGCATACATCTCATTGCTGTACATCCTGTGTGTATTAAGCCATGTGTAAACGGTTGGACCGCATAGACGCATGACTAAGGCATGCACTGGACTTTAGACCAGCTTTTAGTTGGTTAATGCGCCAACAATGTACCTTAACACACCTCCTTTATGGACCAGAACACCTATGAGTCTACAAAGTGGCGCAAAGGGATTTGCTTTTTAAACATGGCGCAAAACTTGAAAAATAGTGTCACGCTGGTCTGAAAATAGCAACAAATCACGCAAAACACGTCTTGTGCTTTATTGCACCAGGTGTATAATAGGGCCCCATGTCTTCCACAGAAGAAAGGTTTTGAAAAAGTGGAAGATAAGAAAATTATGACTGAATTTTGGCATTTCCTTAACTTCAACGTAGCGAGAACATTTCAACGTGTGATGAACAATTGTGTAAATGGCATTTTATGCTAGTATATTAAGCACTTTATTCTCAAGATAACTCTGAATCAGTGTTAATGAAAGCATGCATGTTCATAAACAGGGTTGGGTAAAGATACTTATAAAAGTAATATATTATGATCTTGAGGAACTTTTTCAAAAAACTTAAATGTTATTTTTGCTTGTTTTTTTAAGAGTAAGTTATATTTTACTTTTAAAAATAAATTTACCCAGCACTGCTTAGTTTGAGAGATCCTGCAGGATTAATCCAAATATATTTACTATTACTTTGTAAAAAAAAATCTGTCAGTTGTATAGCTGAAAATTATTGTCTTGTTTTGAGTTTAAATATCTAATCGTGCTTTAATCAAGAAGCATTTTCTAGAGAACATAAAAAATATTCTTGTTTTCAGACATAATGTTAAAATTAAGTGAGGTTTTCCTGAAAACAAGCTAAATAATCTTATTTCAAAGCTAAAATGACAGTTCAGAACGCAATGAGCAATGCGATCATCATAGAGATTAGTGGAATTAACTTTTATTGGCATGTTTTGTAGCTTCTAATGATATATTTGTCTGAGTTGGTTGTGTAAATTGCAGTGTAAATCCAGTTATGAGCTGCGAGTTCTTTTTCTGTAATTTACAGATTTATCCTACTTATAAGACACAGTTTTATAGATATACAGTATGTTTTATTGTTTATGTTAAAGGGCCAAGGTGCACATTTTTATGTCAGGCAGTTTTGTTGTCAGACAGTTTAATGTATATATTTTTAAAAACTCAGTACAAGCTTTACTGCCACTCGTAAACGGCAACTCGCTGTTTTAGGCAGTAACAGTTCAGAGTTCAGACCATCCCATTTAACAACGTCCAGCTCCACCTTTAAAAGTTTACATCCTTCAAAGAATGCAGCTTCTGACAAAATCAGGACAAAATCAGGTGCTTTTTATTACTCTTCCTCATGTTAGCCTCATTTTTATTCCGTATTTGTTCTGCAGAACTCCAAAAAAGATATTTTGGAAAACATCGATGGTGGCCACAACATGTTTCTTTTTAAGTATTTTCAAAATAACCATCCCTTTTTAATTACTGACACCAGAAAGTCTCTTGTACTAAATGAGGGGTGTCCAAACTTGGTCCTGGAGGGCCGGTGTTCTGCATATTTTAGTGTTAACCCCAATTAAACCACCTGAACCAGCTAATCAAGCTCTTTCTAGACATAGAAACTTCCAGTGAGGTGTGTTGATGGAGTTTGAAGCTAAACTATGCAGGACATCAGCCCTCCAGGACGAAGTTTGGACACCCCTGTACTAAATGCATGAAAAAGCCATAAAATGACAACATCACAGAGAGCAAAACACACGTTTATAATAGCCACCAAATATCACTAACACTTTAGTTCTGGTCACAATTCATGCTATTATCTACTGACTTATTATTAAGATACTAACTGTTATTAGTTATTAGTAGTTAAACGAAGTATGATTTTATTCTGCATCCCTTTTCCTACCCAAAACCTTGTACCTTACTATTAATAATCAGCTAATTAGTAGATATTAAGCTACAGAAGGATAATGGTAATATTATGACCTAAACTAAAGCATCACCCAAATATCTAATCTCATCTAATGCATATGGCATATCAAAGTTAAACATGGCCTGACATAAGCAGCATGATTTATTTATTCCTTAAGTCAACTCAGGGCATGTTATTTGTGTAGTGCTTTACACAATCCGTGATGTTTAAAAGCAGCTTTACTCTAAATAGTGTTTAATACCAAAGCAAACAAGCTAAAGGTGACTGGGGCGAGGGAAAGAAACTGGTAGTGAAAACTTGTGATACTTTACTCTCTGCATTTGGCAGCCCAAGTGATTTCAGAAAAGTACTTTAGCTTCAATGTAATGCCAAAGTAATCATGCTCTGTCATGCAGCAAAAAAAATGAAGGTATTTGTTTATTTTTTAATAGCATTCAGGGCTTTGACATGGCTGTTCTGCTTTTGATCTGCTGCAAAAAAAAAAAAAAGTGTTTTCTCACTTACTAAGTTTTCATCTTGCTTCTAGTCCAAATATTTACACATTCTTAATTAATGTTTGGGGTAACACATTACAAGTAATGCGAGTTACCTAATAATATTACTTTTCAAAGTAACAAGTTACACATTACTTTAACAATGAAGTAATATTTGAGTTACTTATTTAGTGATTATTTATTACAGAACAAAGCAACCCAGGCTCATTCTGAAAACTTTCCTCTATATACATATCTGGAGACTGCAAAATACGTCTATTGAGCTATGTTTTTTTGCAGTTTTTGTTTTCGCAAATTCACAAGAGGCCGCTGTGTATGCTTTTTGAGACCTCGAATTTCCATTCGCACTTGCTGTTCTTGCGTAAATCCAACAGAAGCCGTTGTTGACTGACTGACTGCAGTCGACTGACCCACACTCCTCCTTCCCTAAATCCAACCAGTTTTATTGATTGACCCACCCACCCACTTTCCTAAAACCAACCAACAATTTTCAAATGCAATCCAGAAAAAGAAAAGCCCTTGTCTGATTTTTACCACGTTTTTAGATTTCACCACATTCTCACCCTGTTATTAACTAGTTTATTTTATTTTTTTGTCTTACCTGCTTAAAGCAATGCGTTTTTCTTCTTCTTGTCTTAATAAAAAGTAATATCTTCACTGGATTCGAACCCTGTCAACTCCTTTCTGCATTTCAAGTCCACCGACATCATACCATCCACTAACGTTTATTTTAAAGACGAAATGCAGCATTACGTACCTCTGGCTGCATAATTCACGATCCCCAAAAATGTGTATAAGGGTACGTTTTCAGAATGAGCCTATGTTGCAACAAAGCCAGCATACATAGCTATCAACAACTATATACAAGCCAGAATTTGCATTTAATGAAAATACATAAGAAACGAAATAATTAAATAATAATAAATAGTAAAAGAAAAAACTGGGGGGTGAGAAGTGACCTTTATAGACCTCTAATATACTATTTATCTTTCAGAACACTATAGTTTATCTAGTTATTATATGAGAAGTGTTTTTAATAAATTTAGACCATGCTTTGTTTGTTTGGGATTTAGCTCTTGCTGTAGAACAGCGCAATATTTTTTTGTTCTATAAACCACATTTTGTTCGCCGGGAATGCTGGTTAATGCCATATTTTAAATATTACCATTCTTGGCAGCAGTTAGTGCAGTATGAAATATTCTAAATTGGTACATGTTTAAGTTAAGATCATAATCATCATTCAATAAACAAATATTGGGGTTACGGTTACAAATGCTCAATTCTGACTAAAAAGCACATATATAATGTGCTTAATGATTGTATCTTCATACTTTGTTAATGATTATTTTTTCATTACTAAATTAAGTAATGCATCATTTACACACCAGTTATTTGAGAGTAGTTGGTGGTTTCTACAGATCATTCAGAATGCATAAGTAAATGATAAATAAACTATTTAAATGAACATTTATTTAGGCATATACTAGTTAATTTGTATGTTAATAAATGTTTTATTAACTCAACTTTGTTCAGTTTCGTGCCCTAATCTAAAGTGAGGACTGTCTATGCTTTATAAATCCATAATAAATGACAATTAAAGACTCCATTCTCTTCTTGTCAAAACTGCATCATTCCAGCACAGTTGTTGAATTGAATCAATCAAAATCCAGACGTATATTTACTCTTTCGCTGCCTTTAAATGATTTCACAAGAGCTCTTGTTCAAACACAAAGAGACAGGCGTTTTCAAGGGAGTGTCTGATTTGATACGGCTTCCGCTGCTTTATTATTATACCATTGGTTTCTGCTGCTTGGTCTCCACCTATGGAACAAATTCAATGCCAAAAGTATTGAAATAAAAAGATTGTTGAATAGCACAAACTGAAAAAATAATATATTAAATTAACAACTGTTTGCATTTTAATGACTTGAATTCCAGGGTTTGTATTTTTAGGTCCTGAAATTTAACACAGCTGTTTATTTAAGCTGTCAATATTTCAACTAGACAACACGTTTTCATACTTATAAATTCAATAATTCATATTCAATTTCCAGATTTCACTTATAAAAGGTAATTTTATTTTATTTCAGTTCAAAAATTCAATAAATTCAGTGGATCAAATTCGGCTCTTAAAATTTGACAATACTTCCAGAAACTGTAGGAAAAGCAAAAGATTGCAGATTGACCATCTCCAGCTGCTTTTTCACTAGCAGGTGGACCAATTTAAGATTTTAAAACCAGTAAATAAGTGATGAAAAAAGCTAATAACGGCACAAAAGTAGCATTTAATATTGTCAATGTAAGATTTTAACAGCCTAATTTGATCCACTGAATTTGTGGAAGCGAATTTTTGAATTGAAATAAAATTACTTGAAAATTGTTGTTTCAATATTATACATGAAATCTGGAAATTGAATAAGAATTATAGATTTTTTTTAAGTATATAATCATGTTTGAAATATTTTTTGTTGAAATATTGAAAGCTTAAATAAACAGCTGTGTTGAATTTCAGGCCCTAAAAATACACACCCTGGCAATCCAAGTTATTAAAATGCAAGCAAATGTTAATTCAATGTTTTTTTCTTTCAGCTTGTGCTATTTGATAAGCTTTTTATTTCAATAAATTTAGCATTGATTTTGTTCCATACTCACCAGTATTTCTCAATCATGCTTTTTTTGATGTCTTATCTGTCTTGATTTAATGCATTATTTGCCCATTAGTCTTGTGCTGCTCCATGACCTGCAGCTGGGTGTGTCGAGTTATTGAGACATCAAATGTACAGTGCAGGGAGGGAGCAGGATTGAGAAACACTGATCCAGTGATACGAACAGGGTTAGAAACGCATTGGCAAGTCATTTACTTGTTTGATTTTTACTTTATATACAGTTGAAGTCCAAATTATTAGCCCTCCTATGAAGAATTCTAATATTTACCTAATGACGTTTAACAGAGCGAGAAGTGTTTCACAGTATTTCCTATAATATTTTTTCTTCTGGAGAAAGTCTCATTTGTTTTATTTCGGCTAGAGTGAAAACAGTTTTTAAATTTATTTAAAAAAAAAAAAACTTTTAAGGTCAATATTATTAGCCCCCTTAAGCAATATTTTTTTTCGTTTGACTGCAGAACAAACCACTTATATGTACGATGATTTGCCTAATTACACTAATTTAGCTAACTAACCTAATTAAGCCTTTAAATGTCACTTCAAGCTGAATATTAGTATCTAGAATAATATCTAGTAAAATATCTGCTGTCAGCATGTCAAATATAAAATAAATCAGTCATTAGGAATCAGTTATTAAAACTATTATGTTTAGAAATGTGTTAAAAAATATTTCTGTAAAACAGAAATTAGGGAAAAACATAAACAAAGGGGCTAATAACTCTGACTTAAACTGCATGTTTTGAATTCAGTTATTTCTGTAGGTAGTGCCATTGTTTGTTACATTTGCAGCCATTTCATTTAACCAGAAGCACAACAACAACAACATGCAGTGTGTAATTTAAAGTGTACAAAACACATCAAACAGCAGGCTACGCTGGGACTGTTCTGTGAGTATTCGTTTCAGCTAATTAAAGATCAGAGAGTTACATGGATCAGCTTTTACAGTACCTAAAATATCTTTAGGCAAATCACAAAATATCTATTGGAAACTCATGACTCTGTCTGATATTTTGTCTCATGATTGAGGCACTCCACCTTGTGGCTAAATCAAAAGGAAGTGAGAGAGAGAGTTTGACTAGGCAAATAATAATTGATGGATACATAACTTGTGAGCTGTTGTCCTTCATCGCTTTATTACTACTGAGAGGATTGTTTTAGGAACAATAATATAATGCAGTCTTCTGTCTGAAACTGCTGTTCAAGGTTTTGTGTGTGTGTGTGTGTGTGTGTGTGTGTGTGTGTGTGTGTGTGTGTGTGTGTGTGTGCATGTTTTGATTGATCTAAAGGTGCTAAAGCTCCCTCTGCTGTTTCTGTTTCGTGCTCTCTCTAGACCAGAGATGGCCAAAGTTGGCTCATAGTAACCTTTGATTTAATCCACCATCCCATCTGAGAAGAGAGGGAGAATGATGATTCATTCATTCCTTTTCCTTCGGCTTAGCCTGTGATTTATCAAGGGTCACCACAGCGGAATGAACCTCTAACTATTCCAGCTTTGTTTTATGCAGCGGATGCCCTTCCAGCTGCAACCCATCACTGGGAAACACCTATACACTCTCGCATTCACACACACACTAATACACTACGGCCAGTTTAGTTTATTCAATTCACCTATAGCGCATGTGTTTGGACTGTGGGGGAAACCAGAGCAACCGGAGGAAACCTATGCCAGAACACAGGGAGAACATGCAAACTCCACACACAAATGCCAACTGGCCCAGCCAAGACTCGAACCAGGGCCCTTCTTGCTGTGGGGCGACAGTGCTAACCACTGAGCCACAGTTTCTCCTATTTCAAAATATTATGAAATTAATTAGGAAATTAGCCATGGCGACTTTAATGTAATATTTTAACTTTAATATATTCAGCTTCGTCCCACGGCTCTTGATGATATTTGGTTTTTGGCCCTTCATCAGAAAAAGTTTTAGCACCTCTGCACTAGAGTCTAGACAAAGAGCATGATTGATTCAAGAGGCTGTGGTTTGTCTCTTTATTTATCCCCCATACACCACTTATTAGCAAGCATGTAATCCGAATACCTAAAAAAAAAACGCTTTAACTATAATAAAATGATGGATAATTTTTTTAAGGGTGCTGCACATGCAATCTATATTGGTTTGCATCACTTACGAATTGAAATGGAGTTTGAATGCTTTTCAACCAAGTTTCATATAGTATAGACAACCTTAAAAAGGAAAGTAAATTAAATAAAAACATGGTAACCACATATGGTTGTGCCAATTTTTACTATGATATAACCATGATTCATTTTGGTAAGGGATGTACAGTTCATAATTATTCGCCCTCCTGTAAGTTTTTACATTTAAAAAAAAGATTTCAGGGTGAGGCAGTGTGAGTGCTGTCGCCTCACAGCAAGAAGGTCGCTGGGTCGCTGGTTTGAACCTCGGCTCAGTTGCCGTTTCTGTGTGGAGTTTGCATGTTCTCCCTGCGTTCGCGTGGGTTTCCTCCAGGTGCTCCGGTTTCCCCCACAGTCCAAAGACATGCGGTACAGGTGAATTGAGTAGTCCGTGGTGTATGAGTGTGAATGAGTGTGGATGTTTCCCAGAGATGGGTTGCAGCTGGAAGGGCATCCGCTGATGTCCTGGATAAGTTCATTCCGCTGTGGAGACCCCGGATTAATAAAGGGACTATGCCCACAAGAAAAAGAATGAATGAAAAATATTTCCCAAATGATGTTTAACAGAGCAAGGAATTTTTCACAGTATATAATAATGTATAATAAAATATTTTCCCAGAGATGGGTTGCGGCTGAAGTAGATAAGTGGATAAGTTGGCGGTTAATTCTGCTGTGGCGACCCCGGATTAATAAAGGGACTAATCCGACAAGAAAATGAATAAATGAATAATATAATTTTTTTTCTTCTGGAGAAAGTCTTGTTTTATTTTGGCTAGAATAAAAGCAGTTTTTTGTATTTTTAAAACCTTCTTAAGGTTAATATTATTAGCCCCCTTAAGCAATATTTTTTTTCAAATGTCTACAGAACAACCTACTGTTATACAGTGACTTGCATAATTACCTTACCTTGCCTATTTAACTTAGTTAAGCCTTTAAATGCCACTTTAAGCTGAATACTAGCATCTTGAAAAATATCTAAAATATTATTTACTGTCATCATGGCAAAGATAAAATAAATCAGTTACTAGAAATGAGTTATTCAAACTATTTTGTTTAGAAATGTGTTGAAAAAAGTCTTCTTTTTGTTAAACAAAATATGAGAAACATAAATAAAGCAGGGCTAATAATTCAGGAGGGTTAATAATTCTGACTTCAACTGTGTGCATTCTTGATTTCAAAAACATGCTCTGATAACTTATTACTGCTAGGAAACTCTTTTGAACAATTACAGACTGAAGTCTACAGTCAGAAACTGCTGCACAAGTACTTTTTTAAAATCAAATGGCGCATTTGCTCCCTCTGCTGCTTTCATGTGCAGTTTTCCTCTTTACAACACAAAGAACTGGTTGCAGCAGGAGGTCAAGGTTTGTTTGGCAAGCCTCTATTAGCCTCTGCTGGTGAATGATGTAACTACACCATCTGCTTGAATAAAAACCTTCATTTAGGGATACCAAATGATTCCTTTTTTTTGACAAGAAACTATTTTTAAGATCTTTTTTTTGAAGAGCTCTTACAAGCTTGAAATTAAGCATGATTTCTCCTTTATATAACCATTCACAAATTCTTGATTCTTAATTATTGGAGTGGCTTTCATAAAGCAAGAACAGAAAGCACAAAAACAGGTGACATTCTCCTCAGTCTTCAAATATTTATTCATTCATTCATTTTCTTTCTGGCTTAGTCCCTTTGTTAATCTAGGGTCGCACCGCGGAATGAACCGCCAATTTATCCTGCATATGTTTTACGCAGCGGATGCCCTTCCAGCTGTAACCTATCATTGGGAAACATCCACACACACACTCATACACTACAGACAATTTAGATTTTCAATTCACCTGTACCTCATGTCTTTAGGCTGTAGGGGAAACTGCAGGCGAACATGGGGAGAACACGCAAACTCCACACATAAATGCCAAATGACCCAGCCGAGGCTCGAATCAGCGACTTTCTTGCTGTGAGGTGATCCTGCTACCCACTGCGCCACCGTGACGCCCCAGACTTCAAAAATCAAACGTAAAATTAAATTAAAAGGGAAAAAGTCGAAAAGAAAATAAATGAATGAAAATTAAATAAAAAATGTACTGACAACTTACTATCTGCACTTCAGTAAAAATGCATAATGGCCAAATAATTTGTAATAATTATTACTGTATATTCATCCAAGATATGGATCTGTGTTTTCTTGAAGGTATGGGGGAAAAATCGGCCCAAGCCACTCAAAATAAGTGCAAGTTATTTGTTTTTCCTAATTTCATCATATTTTACTTATATATATATATATTACTGAAATACTTTTGCTTTCCTCTATGCATAATTTGTCTGGCTTTTGAGAATTATGGTGTATAATATATATTTTTCTTTTTACTGTATTGTGAATTACTGTGGCGACACAGTAGGTGGTGCTGTTGCCTCACAGCAAGAAAGTCGCTGGTTCGAGCCTCGGCTCAGTCGGCGTTTCTGTGTGGAGTTTGCATGTTCTCCCTGCGTTCGCGTGGGTTTCCTCCCGGTGCTCCAGTTTTCCCCAAAGACATGCGAACAGGTGAATTGGGTAGGCTAAATTATTCATAGTGTATGAGTGTGTGAATGTATGAGTGTGTGTGGATGTTTCCCTGAGATGGGTTGCAGCTGGAAGGGCATCCGCTTTGTAAAAACGTGCTGGATAAGTTGGTGGTTCATTGGCGGGGTTGGCGACCCCGGATTAATAAAGGGACTAAGCCGACAAGAAAATGAATGAGTAACTGTTGATTTGACATTATTGTTTGAGCAATATAATTTTCTGTACTGTTTAGTAAATTGGTTGTGTCATGCGACATACTGTGTGTTCAAATGAACCTCAGATGCACCAGAAAAACATAAAAACTGTTTTTGTTATGTAATGTAATGTAACGTGTATTTAAATAGCATATTTATCGTGTTTGGCCATACACCCAAAGCACTTCACAATCATGAGGGTGGAGGTCTCTCACCACACACCAGCTATAGGTGGAATGGATAGACATACAGTGATAGAGCTAGTTCAGTGGATGGGGATGATTGGGAGGCCATGATGAGTAAGGGACGATAAATTGGCCAGGACACCGGGGTAACATCCCTACTGTTTACAAGAAGTGCTAAGGGATTTTTAATGACCACAAGGGGTCAGGACCTCGGTTTACCGTCTCACCCGAAAGACGGCACTCACTGACAGTATAGTGTCCTCTTCTCTATACTGGGGCATTAGGACTCACACAGCACCCCCTGCTGGTTCTACTAACACCACTTCCAACAGCAACCTAGTTTTCCCATGAGATCTCCCATCCAGGTACTGATCAGGCACAGCCATGCTTAGTTTCAGTAAGTAACCAGTCTTGGGCTGCAGGGTGATATGGCTGTGGTAATATAATAATAACCATATCAATAAAGTCTTATTAACTCTTTCACTTGTTTTTTAGTGCCTTCGGCTGATTATTTACTGTATATGTATGTTTATTATAAGTAACAAATGCATATGTTGCATTAATCAAAACTTTCCATCAATAACTGGAACACTGATAGATATTTTAAAGTGCTTGTCTTATTTTTAGACATTTAATATTTTAATAAAATGTAATATTTGTTCTTTGTAAATAGCACGCTGCTGATCAGGATTACAAGTGTAGAATTATATTTTAAAGGACTGTGTGAACAAATGCGGTCTGTGTGATTTGAAAATAAAAATAAATGAAGACTACAGTTGTTTGTGTCAGTTGTCATTTTTATATGCCAAATCCAAAATACACAAACAAGTGAATAAAATTATGAGGAGGAACAGACTGAAAATAGACTTTTAACAGTGCTAACACTGCTAAAGCCACGCTAAAATACTAAATATTATATTATGTCATGAGGGAAATGACGAGCTGCCTTACTGTTTAAAAGAAAAGTAATAAAAATAAAATAAATCTATCATTTTGCTTGAAAGTTACCTAAATCACCCATAATTTAAACTCAAAAGACTTAGTAATAAAGGAAGATATGCCTGGGGCCATTTTTACTTCTGTTTACATCTTGGGATTTAACATGTCTCTTTTGACATTGAGGTAAAGTTGGTTTTATATTCGAATATTCAGACCTTAATAATAACACAATTAAAGAAAGTATTATTTGCAAATTCTTAATGGGGAAATCATATTAGCAGCCAATGACTATCAAACACCGTTTGCAGACAATTAAATAGTGCTAATGTTGTTATAAAGTTGTTCTTACATTCTAATTTTGGATAGTATATTAAAAGTAGCACAGGTAAACAGTAAAGGGACCATTAAATGAATGTGCTAGAATAAAACCAACTTTACCTCAATTCTTTTGACCACTGTCCTGACTTTTTTTAGGGGCTTTTTTTTTTAGAGGAGATTATTCTAGCTGTATGAATGCATTTGACCACATGAGTGTCTGCGCTACAAAAAGCAGTTCAGTTATTTGTGTTTTCAACTGTCTCTGGAAGTAGTCGAAAGCGTATAAAGGCAAAACATTTCTGACCCTGTTTCCACTTGTATAGCTAAAGGGTGTACTTACACATTTTCTCAAAAGAAACCAACGTTATGAGAGAATAAATTGAACATATGTGTTCGAAATCACTAGTTTTATAGACTTGTGAAGGTCAGCATGTGAGTTGAGATAATTAATATAGATAGTTAATATTTCTGAACTCCTCATAGTAGTTCATACACTGTCAACTTTATCAAATGAAATGAGTGTAGTTAACTCAAAATTAACTGAAAGGTAATTCTACTTATTTGAAAAACGTTTTGAGTGTTGAAGGTAATGAAAGAATTAGATTCCTTATCACTTCAAGTTCACAGTACTCATATAGATTAGTTTTTTTAACTCAATAGCTTGTAGCAATCAGCTTCCTCAAATAATTTAAGTTGCCTTAACTTATTGGGTTTTACAGTTCTCATTTGGGTTGAGTTTCCTTCATTTATTGGGTTTTACTGAGCTCAAATTGCTTCTTTCACTCAAATA
Source organism: Danio rerio (assembly GCF_052040795.2). Lineage (NCBI taxonomy): Eukaryota > Metazoa > Chordata > Actinopteri > Cypriniformes > Danionidae > Danio > Danio rerio. The sequence continues at coordinate 6,385,779 of NC_141039.2, forward strand.
GATTAATTTCACACTACTCATGGATTAGTTTTTGAACTTAAACCATTTGAGGAAACCGATTGCAACAAACTTTTTAAGTTACCTTAACTTTTTGAGCCTTAGTGTACTATTATCATACAATTTTTAAAGTTTTGGATGCACCAATTCAGTTTCTTCCTGATTACCAATACATTCCAGGAAACTTGTCTTGCTGAAATCAAAAGTTTATTTATAACACATTTTTGCTACTCTGACACATCTGTTTTGTGGTGTATTTGTTTTTGGTTTAGTCAGAACAGACTGTTTCTAAATTTGTCACTCACATAAAACATGCTGTTTGTACCCTAAAAAGTTCTTTAGATTGTACTAATATGATTATAGTAAATACTTTAGCACTCTAGTTTCCATTATAACTTGAATAATAATATTTGATCAACGTCCATATTTGACCTAAAATCCCCAAACATTTCCCATAACAGTTACGTCAGACATCAGGAGAAACCTTGCGTTTCGGGTGACGTCATGTCCCCGGCAGCTGAAGGCGGGGCTACACAGAGCTGTTTTCAAGTGCTCACCAGCGACTGTCGCCATTTTGTAAGCTCGTCAAACGCTACTGGAGCGCCGAGAAACCCCTTCATTAATCAGGCCAGATTACCGAGAAATCAAAACCGCGAGACCACCCGTTGTCGTCCGAAAGGAAAGGGAATCTTATCGTATGTCCGCTATCCAGAACCTCCAAACTTTTGGTAAGACGAGAGATCTCTCTGTGAAACGTATTATTTTATGGCATGGGGGAAGGGCGGCAGTGAACGACAGGCTGACGGTGATTTTTAAGGAATAAATCGTGCGATTTAAAAAATAATGATGTTTACCACAAACACATTTACTGATGTTTTAAAACTTGTGTCGTATTTAATTTTATTTCCTATCGGAAATCGTAGTCAGGAACAACAGCTCGGCCTACATTTTTTCTTGTTTTGTTTGGTCCTAATGTTGATTAATTGCGCGAATTTATGGTTTAAAAACCTCAAAAATTCGTCTCGCTTGTTTTAATTTGTTTCGCATCTCGATTAAATCGAGATACACTTAAAAAACATGGTGTTCCACATCCACGGCCAACATAACCATTTTGATCGCCAGCTTGTTTTTCTGGACGAGATACAAAATGGAAGACGCGGCTCGGTGACAGCTTATTTTTAGACTGCGAGAGACATCTCGATCCCTCTGTGCTTTTGGATTGATGTCAGCTAAACGGTAATTACCTATAAAACCGAAACCACCCATTTCGTCTGTAGTCCAAAGGGAAAACGGATAAAGCTGTTTGAACAAAAACGAACGAGCCTGGTGCGCGAACGGTTAATGAACAGCCAGATCAGATCTGTACTCTACCCTGTTGTTGAAGACTGTGGTTTGCTTTGTCCCGACATGTTTTTCTAAGCGCATACTGCTGCAAATATTTATTCGAGAGAATTTTGGATTGAACAAATAATCAGGCCACGATGCCATTTAGTTATTTAAAGGGATAGTTCACCCAAAAATTAATATTACTCACTACACTGCAAAAAATGCTATTCTTACTTGGATTTTTTGTCTTGTTATTAGCCGAAATATCTAACAATTCCTAAATCAAGAAGAATTTTCTAGACAAGCAAAACATACTGTCTTGTTTTGAGAAATAATATGCCAATATTAAGTGAGTTTGTCCGTAAAACAAGCAAAATAATCTGCCAATGGGGTAAGCAAAATAATCTTAAATCAAAAGAAAAAACAAGATTAATTTGCTTACCCCATTGGCAGATTATTTTACTTGTTTTAAGGAATAACTCACTTAAAATTGGCATTTTATTTCTCAAAACAAGACAATTAGTTTTGCTTGTCTAGAAAATGCTTCTTGATATAAGAAATTTTAGATATTTAGACTAGAAATAAGACAAAAAATCTAAGCAAGAAAAGCATTTTTTGCAGTGTATAACACAATAGGCAAATTGAAAAAAGGATTACTAAAACTATTATTTGAATTAAAGTTCTTTATATAATTTGCCATTAAATGGATAGATCACACTCCAAAAATCCCCATCATTTACTAACCCTTAAGTGGTTCTAAACTTTCATTCTTCTGTTAAATACAAAACGATTTTCTCATGAAAGTTGGAAACCAACAGCCATTTACATCCATAGGAACAACAAAAAATACTATGGAAGTCATTTTTTCCAGCATTATTCAGTAAATCTTTTGTGGTCAACAAAAGAAAGAAACTCAGGCTGGAACAAGTGGACAATCAGAAAATTTGTGACGGCATTTTAATTTTTGGGTGAACTATCCCTTAAAATATGCCACAATATTGAGTGTACAGCAGATCTGAGCAAGGTTTGAGATCAAATTATTAATTTTATCTTATCCTTGCGCAGTCCTTTGTAAAATTGCAATGTTTGTGAAATATTCAGTGATTGGTTTATACTCGCCTTCAAGTGATTTCAGACCTTTATGAGTATTCTGTTGAACGCAATAGAAAATATTTGAAGTGAAAACCTCCACACATTGACTTCCATAGCATTTGTTTTTACTCTGCGATTAAAGTCAGCGGTTTCTTCCAAATATATTTTTGGATTTTTAGATTTGAAACAAGCGAAGGGTGAAGTATATGACAGTATTTTCAGTTTCATTTTGGCATGAGCTATCGCTTTAAAGTATTTCATGTGGCCTAGTTTACAGATTAACTCTGAGCCGTTTCCAGCAAATGACACTTGACACGAATGTTGCCAATGCTTGTTTATTTTCTGCGCAGACCCCTTTGCTGATGCAACTAAGGGTGATGATCGGCTCCCAGCTGGGACTGAGGACTACATCCACATAAGAATTCAACAGCGGAACGGGCGGAAGACTCTGACCACGGTTCAGGGCATAGCCGATGACTATGATAAAAAGAAGCTAGTCAAGGCCTTCAAGAAGGTTGTCGCTGTTAAATAATTGACACTCTAAAGTGGTTTACGGTTACAAGTGTGGGCCATTTTTAACATCCTCATTTGCATCCACAGAAATTTGCCTGCAATGGGACTGTGATTGAGCACCCTGAGTATGGTGAAGTAATTCAGCTGCAAGGCGATCAGCGCAAGAACATTTGCCAGTTTCTTACTGATGTGAGTATTTTATCCATAACCTAATTGCATTATAATTGGAGCTGAAGTAATCAATACATTTCATTGATTCATTATGAACTTGTATATAATCTGATGAGGTTTTTCGTTGTAGCTAATGTAATCGATGCATTTTTATCCCGCAGATTGAACTGGCCAAAGAGGAGCAGCTCAAAGTCCACGGGTTCTAAAAGCGGATGTGAACTGACCCCTTCCCTCCCCAACTCTAAACCCAAGCTTCCCTGTTGTTGTGCTGCTGTTCCCCCCTCCCCCTCAGCAGCCTCCCCTCAAGGAAAAAAAAGCTGAAAATGATTACCTCTGATTTGAGACTCTTTAGTATGACACCCTTATCAAAACGACCAGTCCTGTTCGAGCATGGACAGACGACAAGGCAAATAATGCGGGATAAATGATTTTCGTTTCTGTCCCTTCCTTTAGTATTTTATTTTTTATTTTAGTTCATCTTGTGCCGCTCTCAAGCGCAAATTCCATGTAACTTTCTTTCTCTTTGTTTTGTATGAGGTGTTTCAATAAACCTTCAGATGCCACGTTTTGCACAATCTTTACGTTCGACAGGCCGGGGGTGTGGATGGGGGCAGTTTGTGTGTTGATTTTTCTTGATTCATATTTAAGAACCACCTTAAACTAATCTGCATTTTCAGTTATGATGTGGGCCAGCCTGCTTCAGGGTTACATTGGTGTGCCGTTTGGGCACGAATCACGGCAACCCCATCTCGTCTCATTATGCATCTCTAACTGCCTTTTTTATCCTTGTTTTTCACAATATGCATAATTTCAATTTTCTAAACTTGTAATACCATATTTTGTTTTCTGGTCTGGAATAAACGGTATCCCATACTTTGGATGTTTTAATTTTTTACTTATGTATAAACAATGGAAATTACTTACTCTGATTATTGCGCAAGAAGCACTCATAGATCATTACAAAAGTAAAGAAGTAGCTCTTAATGCTACCTTTGTTTTTTGTTGTTTGTGTGTGACTGGTTTGGCAAGTGAAAAAGATAGCTGCAGGCAAGGTATGTACATCTTCCCTGAATAAAAAGTGTGGAAATTCTCTTCAATGAAACTTGTCCAGCTAAACCAGTTGCTCCAAATGAAAGGTAAGATAGCAGGAAATGTTTTAGAATTGGCTTCTAATATGAAATGGTCTTGTAGAAATGGTTTGGAAATGATTTTGCCAATTGGACAACAAGGGTGTCCTGCATAGTGTAGTTCCAACTTCCATCAACACACCTGCCTGTCTGGAAGTTTCTAGTATACATAGAGCTTGATTAGCTGGTTCAGGCGTGTTTAATTTGGGTTGAAACTAAAGTATGTAGGACCCCAACCCTACAGGACAGAGTTTGGACAACCCTGGTTTACATACAATGCTCAAAAGTAAGCTGGAGATGGTTTTAAATTCAAAATGTTTGTAAATTACAAACACTTTGGAATTACTTTTGGTTCTTTGAAGGAAGACTTGACAGTTTTATGTGAATAGTGGTTTCTCTTCACCACAGGTGTCAAAGCCAGTTCCTGGAGGGCCGCAGCTCTGCACAGTTTAGTTCCAACACTACTTAAACAGACCTGATCAAACTAGGCTAATTGAGTACTTCAGGCTCGTTTGAAACCTCCAAATAGGTGTGTTGAAGCAGGGTTGGAGCTAAACTCTGCAGGGCTCCGGCCCTCCGGGAATTGACTTTGACACCACTGCTCCTCACCAATGTATCTTATTTTAAATAAAATATTCGGGTTATTTCTATGTTAACCGATTTTAAAGTATTATTTCAGCCACAAAGAAAGAAGTCCATCAGCCTGCATTTGTAAACCGATTACTTTGTGGTTGTTCTCTTTTTTCCACAGCAGAGGGCACAACCGTATAGATATATCAGGCTAACCGCGGGGTTAACATGTCATTAATGAACAGCATCATCATAATAATTATTTAGCCCTTAAAAACTCTTATATTCACTGAAATACTGTCTTGTAGGTCTTAAATCATTTTAAACGGGTCCTAATTTTCCTATGTCCATGAAAAGGGATACAATCGGTCCAACACGCACTCAATCACTTTTTATCTCAATAAAGGTAAAAGAAAGGGGTTTATTTATTAGCTCCATCTACAAATATAGTTTAATTATCTACTTTACAAAAAGATTTGGTTTGAATGTTTAGCAGGGTCATTAGAAAATGTCCTTAGTGTTTAGCTTTGTGTAAATCTGAACTTTCATTCATAATGCTCTTCAAAGGTCTTAAATTTAACTTTAAAACCCTTATATTAAAGAACCTTATGGGGGATTTAATTGTTATTTAAAATCATTTGCTTCCCAGCTATTTTTTGTTTCTTTAAAACGTGTAATCTTTTTGTGTGTTTGAATGTCTGTCCATGCATCAAGGAAAATAATTATAAGGAAATCCAATTTCTTGATTTAACTAATAGTGGTGTTCTAATATGCAAATGATGTCACCAATCCAAACCGTCTATATCTGTCTCTCTTAGGCAGATTGAAGTGGAGCACTCAGACTAATCACTAACAAGATGTTACAATCGGAAATAAATCAAACTTTAAATCCATCTAACATCCAACTGTTTTACAAACCAGTCGCTCTACATATTAAAAAAAATAAAAAAAATCAGCATTGTAAATTTAGGGCAAGGAAACACCCTGGTCAATTATTACATGTTGTTGGTGATAAATCCAGGTAAGGTAAACTAAAAGTAAAAAAAAAAAAAAAATATATATATATATATATATATATATATATATATATATATATATATATATATATATATATATATATATATATATATATATATATATATATATAATGAACTATCCCAAAAAATGACATTTGCTGTTTGTTCAAACTACTTATTTAATAATGAGCTTAACACAATTCTTCTGTTTTTTTGTGATCCACTTAAATTTGTAAAAAGATTGTTAACTTAATAAATTTGTGTTGAGACAACATAAAGGAATTGTGTGAAAGCCAGCATTTTTTTACAGTGTACAGTCACAAAAATTGACGTTTATTGTTTGTTCAAACTACCTTTTTTTAAATGAACTGAATTAACAAAATTCCTGAGTTTTTTTTGTGGTAACTTAGTTTTATGTTTAATCTACCTAAATTTATATAATAAATTAACTTAAACAAAAGACATGGCTTAAACAAAAGTCCCAAGACATGGTTAGGTTGTTAGTTATGTTAGTTAGAAATAGTCAAGGATTTAAGGTTTATTAGACAATTCTTAAACAATACGGTATGACTGCATATAGATCGTTCGTACACTGTAAAAAATTCTTGTTACTCCAATTTTTTCAGCTGAATCAAATGAATGTTTCTAATCATCTTAACTGACATCAATCAAACCGACTTAAAATATTCAACCGAGGCTCATCCTGAAAATGTACATCTCTATACATTTCTGGAGAGCGTCAAATATGTGCTGTGTATGCTTTTTGCGATATCAAATTTCTCTCGCAAGTACCATTCACGCCTGCTCTTGCAGAAATCCACCAAAGCCTGCTGTCAACTAACTGACTGATTGATCGAATTTTTATCATGTTTTCAGATTTTACCACATTCTCCCTCTGTTATTTCCTTGTTTATTTAATTTTTTGGCTTCTGTTTTTGTCTTACCTGCTTTCTGGAACTGTTTTTCACCAGACTCAAACCCTGTTTTTGCGGTCAACTCTGCTCTGCGTCTCAAGTTCGCTGACGTATGTGGTGAACTACTGGTCAAACTGGTAACAGCGGGAAAGCCATCCATATAGATAAGCAGTCAGCTGGTAAATGCGAAAAGGAACTGCACTGCACTTCGTAGCATTCGTTTTGAAGATGGATTGCAGCCATACGTACCTCTGGCTATACATAATTCGCAATCTCCAGAAATGTATACAGCTACATTTTCAGAATGAGTCTATTTTGACAATATTACATTAAACTTTGCGTATTACTAGTAGCAGCCTAAGTACATTGCAATATATATGACAAAAACTCCAGGCAACAAATATTTTTATTATGCTTTAACTTATTTTATTTAGTTAATAAAATTTAAAATAAAATTCATAGCATGCTGAACTAAGATACTTACCTGGAGGTTAAATACAATTAGTCCAGTCAATTGTATAGGTTTGCACAGTACTGCTATAAAAACCCAGAGACCATCCATTAAGCCATTATTACAATCATTACATTTTATTAAGCTGCAAATTAGTTGATATTATAATTAATTGTCTGTGTCTGGATGTGCTCAGAAACATTGAAACATTTTTGTGTGCTTCCAAATGTGTTAGCCTGAGGAGGTGGATTTCTCAGGAGAGTCTGGCTGCTTTCGAATGTTTGTCATCAGCGTAAACATCGGGGAGTTTTTCCTTACCATCGTCGCCTTGGCATTGATCTGTGGGAGCGTTTTTTTGGCAAACAGACACTATTTATTGTAACGCTGCCTTAGGACTATACATTCTTGCTGAAGAGTGATTTGAATGCTTGTTGTTCACAATACAACCCATTTCAAGTGATATTTGATCATTTAATTAAATTAGCTTTAGTGAACCTGAAGAAAAAGATAAATATAACACAATAGGCAAATTGAAAAAAAGATTACTAAAACTATAATTTGAATTAAAGTTCTTTATATAATTTGCCATTAAATGGATAGATCACACCCCAAAAATCCCCATCATTTACTCACCCTCAAGTGGTTCTAAACTTTCATTCTTCTGTTAAATACAAAACGATTTTCTCACGAAAGTTGGAAACCAACAGCCATTTACATCCATAGGAACAACAAAAAATACTATGGAAGTCATTTTTTCCAGCATTATTCAGTAAATCTTTTGTGGTCAACAAAAGAAAGAAACTCAGGCTGGAACAAGTGGACCATCAGAAAATTTGTGACGGCATTTTAATTTTTGGGTGAACTATCCCTTAAAATATGCCACAATATTGAGTGTACAGCAGATCTGAGCAAGGGTTGAGATCAAATTATTAATTTTATCTTATCCTTGCGCAGTCCTTTGTAAAATTGCAATGTTTGTAAAATATTCAGTGATTGGTTTAGTTGTTTGGATTTTGTATGGTCTTTGAATGTTTTCGATGCCTATTTTATTTATGTAAATGTTATTTACAAATGCTAAATAAAAAAAGAAATAGAAAATAAGAAGAAAAAATCCTAAACAATCAACGTCTGGGCCTGCCTACTCACCTGCGGCTGGCGCTACTTTCGTCTACTTTGGTGTATCCCTCCGCGGCCACAACAAAAATGCAAATTGGAATTTCGTCGTGAATTTGAAATGCTTTTAATGGATATAATGGACTCGAGAGACTTGAACTAAAGTCTGGAACAACAAAAAAGCGGAGTTGAGGTGAGAAGTGGATTCCAGATTGAAAAATGGCAACATTATTTAGTCTAATTTAATTGTTATAATTTCGTCAGTACGATGATTGTGTTTCTTTAATGGACTATATTTACTTAGTGGAGCCTGTGTTCATAATTGCGGATATATAAGTGTATTCGGTATTACCCTCGTTTTACACTAAAGTGGTTAATTTAACGTTAGACGTCATGACCAACATTGTTTAAACATTATAGAAAGTCTTTAGTCTTGTTTGAAATGGGCTACATTTATAAAAGTTACACATAGGCCTTAGAGGACAGAAATGTATGTGCTAATAATGTTAAGCATCACTATTATTAATATTTTTGCTTTCACGGACTTTACCAACGTAAGTCTGATGATAACTACCAAAATGTATTTCTTTTGAAGTTTGTTAATGGTTATTAAGCCACTAAGTTTTCTACAAATTAAATATGTGCAGATTTTTAACATCATATTTTAGAAAAATCTTGACTTTACTATTTAGGTCACCTCATAAAATTGCGTCAAATAATAATATTTAAAACACATTTGCAATTAAGTGACATCTTTTTAACATGTATATATTTTGCTTAAATGGCAGAAATGGTTTGAATTAAATAAACCACTAAATAATATAAATTTAATAGGGACATTTTATGTGCCTACTCTCAAATGGATTTTGGCAAAATGCTATTTGCATTAACAATTTCAAACTGATGGAAAACAAGAATAAATAAATAATGAAAAAGACAAAAGTGCAAGTATTAAATTAATATTTGAAATAAATTTTAAAATACATAAAGTTCAATACTGAATATAATGAAACAATGGCTGTTTCTCTATTCAAAGAACGCTGAGAACGGATATTATTGTGAAGAGCGGTCTTGCCAGTTTACCTCGGAAGAACGTAGGAGACCGTAGAACACAGAACGCGTCCAGTGAGAAATGATATGGTGCGTTCTTCCTGATGGTCACATGACCTTCACGCATTTTTAATGCTTAATTAGTTAAACACTTCAACATTAACACAGATTTTTTCTTGTCCCTCATTTCAATATATGTAACATGCACAAAAACCTTACCGATACCTTACTGTACTTGGGCTGCTACTAATGCCATTTACCTTTATACCTTTTATTAAGTTATACAAAGCTTAATGTAATATTTTCAAGATAGGCTCATTCTGAAAACGTACTCCAATATACATTTCTGGAGGTCACAAATTATGAACCAGAAGTACGTATGGCTGCATTTCGTCTTTAAAACAAATGCTACAGGGCGGTATGACGATGTTCCTTTTCGAGCTTACCAGCTCACCGCTTACTTCCGTATGGACAGTTTTCCTGCTGTTACCAGTTTGACCAGTAGCTCACCTTGAATGTCGGCAAACTTGAGATGCAGAGAGGAGTTCACCATGACAACAGGGTTCAAGTTCAGTGAAGAACGGTTCCAGAAAGTGCGTAAGACAAAAACTAAAAATAAACAAGTATAACAGGGTGAGAATGTGAAAACGTACTGAAAATACGTACAAACATTTCTTGCACTATGAAAAAAACAGATTTTAATACAAATTTCAGCAAATAAGCACCCTTAATGTGCCTTAATAATGCCTTTATTAAGAAATTAATATGTTAATTTCACTATCCCATTTAGGGAAACTACTGAGATAAATAAGTTATATCTCTAAACTTGAAAAATAAACAAGTATAGCATGCTGCACTTTCCACCTCCTTTATTCAGCCGCAATGACTTCTGGGACTTCTCAAGCGAGTTTTTGCGCTTAAGTCTGCATCCAAGCATTCTCGATATCAAGAACACATCAAGGAACTTTCACGGGTTTGATGATGACGTTACACGAGGACGCAAGAACGTCAACTAAACCACACAAATCGAAGTTCTTTAAAGACAGAAAAACAAAAATGCAGATTGCAAAAACATTTTTGTGGCGCATGCAATGACAGTTTAATAATTTTAATAATTAATAACCCAATGAGTCTCTTTCACAAGAAAAAACATGACATTTAATCCCTTTTGCAGATTGTTGTTTACCCTTTATAGAATTGCCATAATGTGTAAATTGATGAATACCGTGTACGCAAAATTACAGTTTCATAGAGAGCAGCCTCTTAGTTTCCAGTGTGTGAATGGCTGTGTTGGTGTCCTCTTTTCAGGAATCACAAGTACAGTATAATGACTGCTATCAACATGCCGCAATTAAACATTTGCAAATCCATGGATCAAAGGGAGAAGCTTCTTCCCGAAGTCTATCTGATTTCTTTCTGTTACGCATGAGGAGACGAGACGGGCCTTTAATGTTCACATTGCCTCGCCTCTCGAAATTAAACGGATGTCAGCGAAATAAAAACAAGGTTTGAGTGTGGGAAATGTCTTGAGTTGAATGTTTGCTGCCTCAAGAAGTGCAACATCCAGGAAGCTTGTGCATAATTTTGTCATAGTTTTGGATCCTTCTCTCATCCGGAGAGCTGGTGCTCGGCCCAGATGACGGATGGTGAAACCAACAGAGGAAAGCCTCTTAGTGCCATGGCAACAAAACCGAGTTGGTTTCAAGATGAAACGTCATTGTTACTGTGTAGAATATGTTTTTTTTTCATCTGCTGGTTTGTGATTGTACTATGCAGAGTATTTTAGAGCTTAATTAAGCTTAATTTTTGGTGTGACGTGAATAGATGTTAATAATAAATAATAAATCTAATCTCATGATAAAATGAGATGTAGTTTTGAACTCAGTAGTGTTGGGCACGTTTCTTTAAAAGGGTAACTAGTTATAGTTACTAGTTACTTCTCACAAATAGTAACTGAGTTTTATTTTTGGAGAAAACTGCAAAGCGCTGCTGTGTTTGGGGGTTCTGTGATTATCTGAGATAATTCTACTGAAATGTGTATATTCCATACAAGCTGAAGCTGATCGGTCAACTCTTGTCACGTGACTCGCAGTGACAAGCATTCACGGCATTCATTCAACTGTGTGTGTCTGGAAGGCGATTTACGCTTCATGCCATTTGTTAGCGCAAGCCACACTATTGAATATAATGAACTTATGCAAACTCTAGAAAAGACGCGATATGCAAACAGCCCTTAAAAGACCGCCATGATTTGCGTCCTCCAGCAGTTCATCTTCTTGCAAGGACATGATGAATTCACCTGATTTGTTGACAAATGGGTTGTGGATCCATTCCTTGGCAGTTTGTTGGTCCTTTACTGGGTGTTTTCTCCGTAGCAAAGAAAATTTCTAAAGACGCCTGTTTCTAATGCCTAGTTCAGACTGCGTGATTTTAGCCCCGGATTTGGCTCGCCGACAGGTTTTGAGAAATCGCCGACAAATGCCTGAAATTACAGGCAAATCGCTGCTCGTGCACGTGAGTGACAATCACACAGTATCAAAGACGCGATCTGAGAGAATCGCCGATGAGTCGCCGATGCCTGTAAGATATTTGGCATGCTAAATATCTGGAGCTGTCGGCGATTCAAATCATGCCGTGTGAATTGAGTTTGACTGAAAATAACATCAGCGATCGCCTACAGCCAATGAGAGAGCGGCATTCACTTGCGTGTGTGTGTGTGTGTATACTTGCTGCAGGCCAGCGGGAGGCTGGGGGAGAAGTTAAAAGCGCTCTTTTTTGGTTTATTTGGACTCATGAAATTTAGGAAAAACTAGTGGAAGTTTGACAGGACTCAGGAGCAACCTTGTCTGTTTGACGTTTCATACAGAAAGAAATTAGTTTATTATCAACGTTGAGGAGAAATGGCTAATTCCCTTTAAACCCAGGTGAGCAAACATGTACATGTTCTACCCCATGAAAGGCTTCTTTCTCATTATGTAGTTAATAACAAAAGATATACGACGTGTTTTTGGCTGTGAGACGTAGTTTGGACGTTTGGAAGTTGTCGGCGATTCTTTCTATAGTAAAGTCATGCAATGTGAAAGTCCCTGTCGCCAATCCATCTTGCAGTGTAAACAAAGCAGCGACGAAACGCTAGCCCAGATAGTCATGCAGTGTGAAAACATCTGTGACACAACTACTTTGAAAATCATGCAGTCTGAACTCGGCATTACTCATTTTGTTGCTTGTGGGTTAAATTTGGGCGATCACGTGACTGAGATGAAAGCGAGATAATACAGATATTTTTCCAAAATAAAAGATCATCGAGACTCGTATAATAATTAATAATTTCTTGTGCGGCCCGGTACCAATTGATCCACTTACCGGTCCGCGTCCCAGTGGTTGAGGACCAATGCATTAGGGTGGAATTTGGCTCGTTCTTTAAATGGTATGTTTACAAGGTTTAATGCATGAGCAGATCCATTCGCTCAATAATGAAGTGTTTTGTTTTACTGCTTACAAAGTCTGGCATATAAATAGCTTACCCTCTATGGCACAATCCAACTCACTCTTTAAGGTTAATGTAAAATTAGATTCTGATTGGTTTAGTCTACGTTACACACAAAATACATCAGTATATCATTGAGAAAATAGGAACAACACTTTTAGACCATGGGTCAGGTTCGGCAACCAGTTTTCAAATTGTATTTGATTTAAGAATCCTGTATGTATGTGACTTTCGTCTTTCAGACAAATACTGTCAGATTAGTTTTAAATTTTATTCTTGTTGATATTGGCCCAATTTTTAAAGCTTCCACAGCTTCTTTTAACTCCTAGCAATGTGCCAGGAGTTAAAAGAAATATTTCTAATTTTTACATTATAAACTGAAATCACTGACATTTATTATGATGATGATGATGATAACTTTAATTTAATCCAGTTCAAACAAATGTGGCTGTGCATTTTCTTTAAAAATTTAGTTAGAGCCAGGATAACATTCAAAACTACTCAGACTGTATTTGTCTGAAAGAAGAAAGTCACATACACAGAGGATTCTTAAATTACTTTGCATAGCACAATCTCATAAATCATCTGACAGAAAAAAGTTATATACACCAAGCATGGTTTCCACTACATTCATTCTTTCATGGCTGGGAGACACTCCAAAATTCATCCTGCCACGGCTACATTACAGCATCTCATTCAAAACATTCAGTCATGTTTTTTTAACAGTGGGTTATAATCGCACCAAAACGTATTAAAAGGTAAGTGAATTATAAAGCGCAAACTTTTTTGTAATCATAGTGGTACAGTGCGCTATTTGTTTAACCCTTCTAGGTGACATGCAGACTGACTGACAGGTGCGTGATACCAACAAACACGACATAGCTTTCAGTTAAGATGAACACAGTTTCCAGAACTATACTTTATAGATAAAGGTCTATGGCTCAGCATATAATGACTTTATCTGCTGGAGTTTATAGCCGTTTCACTTTACTTCAGGACACATTAAGACCGCTGTGTAGGTCTATTGGAGAAATTCATACTCACTACATAAATGCACTAAATCGCACTTCAGCGACGTTTAATTGAGCACACAAGAGAATCTGCACTTGAGCAGTGTATATTTGAGAGCGTGCAAGAAGTTTTGTGCATGAACAGAAGAAATCGGCGCGCAAGCAAAGAGATTCGCATGATTGTATTACATAAATGCAATTTCGTCTTGTAATACTGCGTTCATGACATTTGTCACTGAAATAACGCCACAGGTAGTTAGTCGATCTTTGTAAAAAAAAGCCTAGAGAAAAAGTCCTAGAGGTAACACTGCCAAGGATACCTTGAGGGTGAGTAAATTGGGTCCTTTTAATTTTTTGGTGATTTATTATTTTAAATATTGGTGTGACATTTAGAGAAAAATGTTGCTTGAATTTAAAAGGGGTTTTGAATTTAGCATTCAGTCGCAAACATGTTTGTAATTGAATTTACACTTATTTAAATATATATATATATATATATATATATATATATATATATATATATATATATATATATATATATATATATATATATATATATATATATACACACACACAGCTGAATCATTTTACATAGTTATGTGCATTGTGTAAATTATACACATTGTATGCTCTCTCAGATGACTCTGTAGAGCTGTATATTTTTGACATCTCCATAAAAGCAACGACAAATTCCAGCATTTAAACTGCAGGTTTGGATGGAGATTGTTAGTCTAATTTATTCCCTTGGGTAGTTATTAAAAATCTCCCATAACACTCTTGCAAAACAGCAACATGCACGAAAAAAGAAAGAAAACTCTCATCCTTGACTGTACAGGTCCTCAAAGTTTGACAATTAAAAACATTTCAGAATTGCACTTTGAGATAAGCTTTACAATCTTGTCCTGAATGTGGAATCATTTCATGCAGAAGCATTAAACCTTAGATAAGAGCAACTCTTGAAGCATGGGTAGTATTGAGATGGTTTTGTGGATACAGTTAGCTGTCACTGCGATTTGAAGTCTGTTGGAATTGTGGAAAAAGTGACTTTAAAAGTTGCAAAGCTTCTGTACTTGTCTATGCTTGTTTGACACTGTCATTGTGGGAAATCTTTTTTCCTGTGGGAAGAGCGGATTTGACTCGAGAGAACTGGCTAGTTGTCACACAAAAGCATTTTAGCTCAATATCTAGTATAGTTGTGTACATATTTATTTCTCTCTGTTTTGACAAAATAAAATGAGAAAAAATAGAGAACAATTTAAAACATGGGATGTTTTTCAGAAATAATCTGAAATTCATTATTTAAAATTTTTTTAGATTCTTCCGATTTGATTTCATGAGGAAACGTATTTTATGTTTAATCAGTTAAGTGGTAACTCGTACAAATCCGTACAAGTTCAGTCATATGAAAATGTACGATTTTAAAAAGGAGGCACCAACCCCACCCCTAAACCCAACCGTTATTGGGGGATAAGCAAATCATGCTAAATTGTACGAATTAGATTGTACGAATGCATACGAACTAGCTACTAAATAAAAAAGTTCCGAATTGCTGAGAGTTTGCATTGGATGTTTTTGGGCATGGGACGATAACTGGTTTTAAGGTTTATTGCTGTTTTAAAAAGTCAAGGTTTTAAAACCTTTGAAATTTTCTGTTATACCGTTGTACTTAAGATATTTGTAAGCCTTTTTTACGTTTTTTTTCCCCTATTTTGAGGGTTTTTCTTTTTAGGACAACAGTAGAAAATGACTCTCCACATCACAAGTTACTGTCCAGTCCACGATTCAGGAAACATCTGAAAGGCAAATCTCTTATAAACCAGCATTCAGCATGCTGTAGCGCTGAACAGTGCAGAGGCTTAAGAAAAAAAAGATATCCAAAGATGCCTTTTAGTTGATAATTAATCTGTGTTTTTGAAACTAGTTAAGAAAGCAGATGTCCAGGACTTATTTAAATTATTTAGCCTGACATTTATTGTTTCAAAATAGTTATGTAATATGTATGCCATGTTCAATGGGGAAAAAGTTGTTGTTTTTTACTCAGACATTTAAAAAGAATATATTTTAGAGCAGTAATTACAATACTGTGATATCGTGGAACTGTGATATTTTTACCTAAGGTTATCATACTGTCAGAATCTTATACCGGCCCATTTGTGGAAAATGTGTTGCACATTTTGCTTCGTTTGTGCTGCCCAGTAGAAATTAACCTGTGTTCATGCATTTGCATTGACTTTATATGTAATTTACTCGTATGGATACATAATTTGCTTTTTGACTCACTCCTGTTGGTGTCATCAATCTGCCAACCTGATCACATGAGGAGCAGCTATGGGAAAAATAATCCAATATTTTGAATTTGGACCGTAATACCTAGTTTAACCACTAGGTGTCAATCCTTTATACTGACCCTTTTATGCTCCATTTACACGGGGCTAAATCGTCAACGATTGACTGAAGGCGTGTCTGAAGTTGGGGCTAACGCGATCATCATAGCAGCGTCAGCCAATGAAATTCAGTCAGCAATAGGCCACTGTCTAGCTGGTGTATTTGCATTCAGCGATCTGATTGGCTGATGCGTCCGTCAGCGCTTGAAACGTTGAGCTAGTCCCAACTTCTGCTGCGAGCAACGTCTCTAAAGTGGCGCAGACGGGTCCACAATGCAGTTCGGCAATGCCTGATGTCACCCATTCAAAGTGAATGGGAAGCGTAGATGCTGACGCCCCGTGTGAATGTGGCGTAAGGTTGCTGGTGGTTGCAGAGGAGTGATCAAGGATTGTGGAAATGAATTAGTCAAAATTTGTGATTTTACCAGCCTGATTTCATGAGGAAACACAACTATTTTACGTTTTGTTGGTTTAGTGGATAATTTGTACAAATTCATTCAAGTTTAGTCGTACGAAAATTTGCGATTTTTTTTAAAAAAGAGGCATGGTACCAAACCCCACCCCTAAATCCAACCATCATTTGGGTATGAGCAAATTGTACAAAATAGTACAAATGAAATCGTATACATTTATACGAATTAACCACTGAATAAAAAAAGTTATGAATTGTTATAAGATACAGTGGTGTAGCGCCCCGCGTGATCATTCACCGGCCCCCGCTCTTCAGTTTCTGAAGCTCCCCCCATACCCCCCACCCCTGTTTAGTTTAAAGGGCCCCCGCATTTTGTACTGCGCCACTGATGAGATAACATTGGATATATTTATAATAATGTTTTTTTTTTATTTATCGTTGTTACTTGTTTAATTACGTTGACCTTATTTTTAATCATTTTATATTATCTTGAAGCTTCCATCGAGAACTGCTGCTGCATATGAAGAGGTTTATTGTGTTAAACATTAATGCTATGAGTTTTATGCATTGCCTTCAATCCTGTGTTTGTATGCGTTAGGAAGAAGTTCATATAAAATGACATTTTATTTTCTCCTAAAGCAAGTGCGCCAAAGTACTTGCTTTCTGACAGCATCGTTTGTCATAAACTTTCCCCCTGCAGGGTGAGAAGAAGATCTCCAACATTTTGCAAAATGGCCCTTCATGCGTGCTCATTGCAGTTATGAAAACGTCTCCTTCCCCAGAATAGCACTTGTACAAACAACATTTACATGCCTCCATAATGTTCGCGCCGCAGCAGGACACTGAGCTGTAAGTGTAGGTGAAATCTTCAAATCTCCCCGGCTTCAAAGCTTTTATAATTGCAGAGTCAGCCAATCACGAGCATGCGCCGCTAACAGAGCCAATTATAGCAAACAGAGATTGAGGGTTCACCTCCATTAATAGAGCGGCACGACTCTGCTGAGGTGAAAGACCTGTAATACTTTGATCGTTACTCTTTACTGTGTCTGATCAGATAATTGGAGAGCAGATATTAAAGAGCAAAACTGGTCTCGACGGTTAGTATGTGATAAAAGGCACATACATATATTTAAGCTGATATTTACAACCTGTCAGTGCTATTAGTTTACAAGAAATATATTGGTGAAGTGTAATTAATTAACTGATACATGTTAGTTATTAGCTAGTCGTTTTCAAGTCATAAGCTAGTCTACGATAGTAATTAGCTTGTCCAAGTCATTTATTATCTTGGTAAAAGCTGGTCATATGCGAGTTATTAGGGAGTTTGAAGTTATTACCTGACCCAAATTGATGATTAGATTGTTAAATCTGGTCAATTTGAACTCATTAGCTAGTTTAAGATGTTAATTAGAAGGTACAAGTCAGTTATTAGCTAGTCACTAGCTAGACAAGCTGTTAGCTTGTACAGTTTGGATAATTTCTAGACAGTTGCAAGTCATTATATAGCAAAGCTGATAATTAGCTATTGTTTATTAGCTAATTACATCCGATCAAAAGCTATTTTAAGGAGATAATTGATACAAATGGGTTATTTTCCAGCTATATCTGGTGATTGGGTAGTCTAATGGTATTTTAATTTGTACAAGTTGGTTATTTTCTTATTTTTCCACAACATTTGGCAATTTGCAACCTCATCACCTCATTAATAGCTGGTCATATGCAAGTTATTATTAGACAGTTTAAGTTTACAATTAGCTAGGTGTTAGCTAGTTAAACTGGTCAGTTTAGCTAGTTTAAAAGGTTATTTAGCAGGAACAAGTGAAGCTGTGGTCACACTGGACTTTTCTCTCCATTGACTTCCATTCATACGCACATAAATGAGTCAGACTGGAAACGCAAAGTCATGCGTCAAGCTTCGCAGGTCGCTGTGTGGCAAAGTTCAAGCTTGGTGAACTCTGACCTGCGAAATCGCATCACTTGACTGCCTGAGACCAATCGAGGATCTAAACATGACCTTTCTGGACAGAAATTTAAAATATAGAGAAATCACTCGCTAATTTAAATGTCAAATTATCTTGTTTGATCCCACACCTTTTCGCAGTGCCGCACGACAGAATTTCGCATTTTCAAACTCCAGTGTGACCGCAGCTTTAGTTATTAGCTAGTCAAAATTAGTCAGATGCAAGTCAATCTAAGATAACAATCAGCTTGTCCAAGTTATTTACCATCTAGGTAAAAGCTAGTCATATTCAAGTTAATATGTAGTTTAGGTTTATAATTAGCTAGCCTAAAATTGTTATTTAAATCTGTTCAATTTCAACTCATTAGCTAGTTTTAGATGATATTTAACAAGTCAGTTATTAGCTAGCAAGAGCTTGTCATTAGCTAGACTAAGCTGTTAGCTTAGTCTTAACTTAAGTTGGTTATTTTCTAGTAGCCTAAATTTGGTAATTTGTTAATTAAAGCCGACTAAAGCATTATTAGCTGGTCATATACAGGTTATTAGACAGTTTAAATGTGTAATTTGCTGATTGTAAACTAGATAAATCTTCTCAATTTCAAGTCATCAAAGCTAGGTTAGAGGTTAATTAGAAGGTACAAGTTAGTTAATAGCTATATAGCTGGTCATTATCAAGACTTTAGCTAGACTAAGCTAAGATGTTTGCTTACATTTTGGTTAACAGCAAAACTGGTCAGTTGCAAGGCATTAGCCATATAGAGCTGGTAATTCCCTGTTCAAATTAAAGCAAGTTAAATCGAGTCAAGTCTTTAGCTCGTTTAAGAATATAATTAACTGATATAAGTCTGAGCTAGTTAAATTTTTGCAAAACATTAGCTAGATAAAGCTCGTTTTTAACTATTTCAAGTTGGTTATTAACTAGTTAAATCTGGTAATTCAAGTTGGTAGCTAGTCTATACGGCAACGCAGTGGCGCAATAGGTAGTGCTGTCGCCTCACAGCAAGAAGGTCGCTGGTTCGAGCCTTCGCTTGGTCAGTTGGCGTTTCTGTGTGGACTTTGCATGTTCTCTCTGCGTTGGTGTGGGTTGCTTCAGTTTCCCCCACAGTTCAAAGACATGCGGTATAGGTGAATTGGGTAGGCTAAATTGTCCGTAGTGTATGAGTGTGAATTAGTGTGTATGGATGTTTCCCAGAGATGGGTTGCGGCTGGAAGGGCATCTGCTGCGTAAAACATATTCTGGATAAGTTGATGGTTTATTCCACTGTGGCGACCCCAGATTAATAAAGGGACTAAGCCGAAAAGAAAATGAATGAGCTAGTCTATGCTAGCAGTTAGACACCCAGACTGGCTATTAAGTAGTTAAAATTGGTATTTTGCAAAATAGTAGCTGTTCTAGCTGAAATAAGCTGATTATTAGCCAGTCAAAGTTGGTAATTTAAAGTAATTAATTAAGCTGGTGGAAGCTGGTTTCTAGCCAGTAAAAACTGACTATTTGCAAGTTTGTTCGGTACAAGGGCTAGTCATTAGCCTGACGTTTGGTCAAGCAGAACTGGTAAATGTTGCTAACTAGTAATTACCTTGTCACTGGCTAACTATCATGTCATCGTGTTTCATTTTGAACAACAAAAATGGTATGGCTAGCTGGCTTTGCTAGTTTAAGGTTGTCTACTAGCTGGCATTAGGAATTAGCAAAGCATACACAGTTAACAAACAAAGTGGATGGGGTTTAAAAATGATTTCTGCCACTTTTGTACTCTGGAGGTGTTTGGCACATCTATATTTGTCCTGTAATTGGTCATAGAAGTGAAAGCTGAACTGGTGTTACGTACAGACTTCAGCAGGCACACACTTAACAAATAGTCATGCAGCAAACGTTCAGGTGAAAGTGTAAACCTGGCATATACACTCCTGTCAGCAGCTCCATCTTCACCCAGAAAAGTGCCTGAGGCTCAGCGAGTGCAGCACTTCCCCATGTCCTCCTGTCCACATCTGCACTGCACAATGGAAGCTGAATAATTAAGGGTCTGGGCTATAGCTTCTGGTACTCAACCCGAAGGCCTGGCCACATTTAGATGTTAGCTGATGGCATCACACCGTTTGACTGAAATGGACACCTTTATAAATACAGACTATGTCATTTTCGTGCCACTAGTAGAGTATTTGCTTGTTTTCTGACTGCTTTACATGACTTACTGTACTACAGCGGTGGCCTTGATAGATTTATTTATTTTTGCAGTCGATACTCTTTGCATTTAGATTCTGAGATCAACACTACATGCTGAATTTTTCATCGTAACTGTAATACATAAATTTGGCCTGCAAGGTTACTGTCTTAAAGCCTTTCTGTGCAAGTGTTTTTTATAGCATTGTTCTTTGGAAACATTATAGGCTCAAAAGTCTCTCTGTGAAAGGTTTACTGATCCATAAAGCTCCAAATAGATTCAGTCGTCTGTGTGGCCAGTGTCTACATATATTCAACAATGTTAAACAGTCTCCATCTGGGAGACATTTGCTCTTCATTATCGTTTTAGTGGGTCTGTTAACATTTTTAAATGCCTCAGAGAGTCATCCCAAGTAAATGACCATCATCGTTGTAAAAAATCAGTACAATTTACGACAAAAAAAAAATCAACATAGACTCATTTTGAAAACGTATCCCTATATACAGTTTTGGAAAATGTGAATTATGTAGCCAGAGGAATGTATGGCTGCATTTCATCTTTAAAACAAACGCTACTGGGTGATTTGACGCCATTCCTTTTCTTGCTTACCAGCTGACCGCCTGCCTCCATGCGGATGGATTTTCCGATGTGCAGTTTGTACAGTTGCTCGTTGCACATGTTGAGGATTTGAGACGCAGAGCGGAGCTGACCATGACAAGTTGAAGTTCAGCGAAGAACGGTTCCAGAAAGTAGGTAAGACAAGAACAAAAGCCGAAAAAATTAAATAAATAAATAATAAAACAAACAATTAAATAATAAGGTAAGAATCTTGTAAAATCTCAAAGTGCGGTTGAAATCAGTGCTTTTTAAATCACTGTTGTTTGGGTTTAGGGAAAATTCTATCGGTTGGGTTTATGAAAGTGAGTGGGGTAGTATTGGTCGGTTGGTCGGTCGGTCAGTCAGTTAGTCGACAACAGCCTCTGGTGGATTGGCAGGAATGGCACTTGTGAGATAAATTTAAGATCTAAAAAAGCATACACATCGGCTTCTCGTGGGTTCGCGAAAACAAAAACTGCAAAAAAAAACGTACCACCTGGGACATATTTGGTGTTCTCCAGAAATGTATATAGGGTTACATAATCAGATTTAGCCTGGGTTGAAAAAAAATGGCAGCATGTGGTTGACATAATTATACCAATTGTTAAAATACAATAGAAATCGTAAAAGAAAGTTCTTAACTTCGTTAAACTAAAGTATTACATTTAATGAATATATATCGTTAATAAAATCTACTTATTGTACCTTTGTTACACAGACAAAAACACAACCAAAAGCATGTGATGAGTAATGCAATAAACATTATTTATACAAAGACTAAAAACCATAGTAATGGTTACCATAGTAACCATAGAAATGTCAACAAAAAGCACACTGTGAAACCCAAAAAGTTAAGTTAACTCAAACCATTTAAGGAAACCGATTACAGCAAACCATTTGAGTTCAAAAACTAATCCTAATGAGTTCTGTGAACTTATTCCATTTGAGTAAACAAAGAAGTTTAAGCACAGTAAAATAAATGAAGAGAACTCAAACCAACTTAGAACTGTAAAACCCAATAAGTTAAGGCAACTCACACCGTCTGAGAAAACAGAGTGCTACAAACCATTTGAGTTAAAAACTAATCTATATTAGTACTTACTCCATTTATGTTGAAGTAATGAGGTATTAACTAAGTTAACCCATCAACCATCAACCTTCAACACTGAGTTCAAAACTATTCAAATGAGTAGAATCACCTTTCAGTGAATTTTAAGTTTGCTTCACTCATTTTATTTGATAAAGTTGTCTGTTGGGTTTTACAGTGCATAAAAACATGTCGATTTATGATTATTCACCATACGTATTATGGAAAGTTACTGTCAACTGAGTTATGGATTTTTTTTGCGTCAAATTTAACAGTTTTTACCTTTAAAATCAGCCATTTTTACAGTGATTGATTGATTAAATCCATGCTTTATTTCAGTATTCAAACATATAAATTATGGATACAATTACATACAATTATATGTGTAAGCTGTGCAGAAAATGAACATTTGTCAAAATAACAGACTTTTCCATATAGTGTGACTAAAAATCATAATTTTTTACCACCATTAATTAAACAGGTATTTTTGTTTTATTCTGTAAAGGTCAGATATAATTCCTTCCAAATTTTAGATTAAAATACTGTCATTTTGAGATTAAAATACTTTCATTTTTAAGACAAAATATGTTTAATTTGCAGTGATTAAAAATCAAGGTTATTCCACCATATATATATATATTTTTTTTTTTTTCTCCAGTTTAAAATTGTATTTTGCTGTCTAAAAATGACTGAAATATATAGTTGTTAATTGTCATTTTATGCAAAAAAAAAAAAAGTCTTAATGGCTCAAATTTGATTTTAAATCTTGAAGAAATGTAGCCGATTTTATGTAAGAATGTAACAAATCAATAAGCAGCTAATAAGCACTGAGAAAGTCATCATTTCCTACAGTTCTCTTTATTATTTCCATAGCTGTAAACGCGATTACTAAAGCAACGTATTTGTTTCCATGTAAGCTACATCTCTGAGTCCAGGTAATTCAGCCATTTATTCAAGGCAGAAATGCAGTTTATCTGTTGTGAATGTTTTTCACATAGAGAGATTGTCCTCATAAGTCTCCCAGAGCAGGATCATACGAGCAACATTTCCCAGTCCAATCATTTCCGTGCCCAAACTACCTTCACAGTTGGTTAATTACCTTCTTTAGAGATCAATATTTAATTAGGAAATGTTTTTGCCCATGGGGCGGCTTTAGACAGTCACCAGTCCGATAGGCCACTCTCTTCACATTTAATACAATCTGCATTCATTCATTAGCTGCCTTTGCCTCCTAATAATTTATGCTTTAATCGAAAGAACGTTTTTTTTTCTTCTTCTTGTTAGTTGGGGTTTTATGTGCTTTGGGCCTTTGCTTGACAATCAGAAACTCTGTTTGTATCTTCCGCATGTACATATTTCATGCTGGTATTGTTTGATGTGGTTTATATGAGGCTCTGTTGAGCATCAGTGTGATGTTTCTTGTTTTCTTCTGCTGCTCTCATATGTTTTTGGCTTTAGTAGCGGCTGTGTTTTCTGTTCATATTGTATTTTGTGTCACCTTTTATTTGCTTCAGTGCTTGTGTTTGTCATGTTATCAAATGCAATTGTGTGTTTTTCAACTCTGGACACTTTTGACCATGTGGACCTGAAATGAAAGGAATAATTCAACCAAGGATGAAATTTCTGCCTTTGTTTACTCGCCCTCTAATTGTTCTAAAATCAATAACATCAGTGTACTTTGATGTCATTGTGGTGCAGTTATTTTTTATTATGTTTTTTAGTTATATTTACAGTTTATTACATTAAGGGTGTGTAATCAATATTAAACATATTCTTAAATCAATTTTGTAAATTCGTGTTTGTCATTTTTAATTGTTAATTTGTTAATGTTCATTATTATTTTTTTAAGTATATTTATTTTTTTACACCAAGTTAAACTAAAAGACAACTAATATTATTAGTTTATTCATTCATTTCCTTCGGCTTAGTCCCTTATTTAGCATAGGTCGCCACAGCGGAATGAACCTAACATGCTCATACTGAAAACGTAGCCCTATATACATTTCTACAGATCGTAAATTATGTATCCAGAAGTACGTATGGCTGCATTTCGTCATTAAAACAAACGCTACGAGGCGGTATGACACCATTACATCTTCGACACCGGCCCTCCAGGGCCCTTGGACTTCTGGTTTAGGGAAAGAGGAGGGTGGATCAGTTGGTCATTCTGTCAGTCAGTCATTGAGGCAGTCGACAGCAGCCTCTGGTGGATTTACGCGAGAAGAGCAGTCGCGTATAGCACTAGCAAGAGAAATTTGAGATCTCAAAAAGCTTACACGGCGACCTGTAGTATATTCGCAAAAATAAAAACTGCAAAAAAAAAACATATTTCACAATCTCCAGAAATGTATGTAGCAGTACATTTTCAGAATTAGTCTGGGTTGAATGAACCACCAACTATTCCAGCATTTGTTTTACGCAGCGGATGCCCTTCCAGCTGCAACCCAGTACTGGGAAACACCCATACACTCATTTATACACCCACTCATACACTATGCCAATTTAGTTTATGCAGTTTACTTATACCACATCCTTGGACTGTAGGGGAAACCGGAGCACCTAGAGGAAACCCACGCGAGCACAGAGATAACATGCAAACTCCACACAGAAATACCAACTGGCTCAGCTGAGACTAGAATCAGCGACCTTCCTGCTGTGACGCGACAGTGCTAACTACTGAGCCACCGTGCCGCCCATTATTAGTTTATTTCTTAATAATTTATTTTAATGAATTTATAAAAATATATATTTACGTGACTACATGCTGTAAAATAAGTTTAGGTTTTTTATGCAGGTAATGTGTTTTTTATTCCAAGTAACAAAACTGCTGTTCTTTTTAGGATTTTACTAAGTATAATAACCCTGAAACACATTTATTTCTTTTGTGAAACACTAAAGGGGATATTTTGCTTACATTTTTTTATAAAGCAATGTTTTACAAAGTCAAAGTCAGTTACAAATTAGTAGTTCATTATTAATTCTGCAAAAATTCTGAAAACACTACACACAAATTGTTTATATGGGCTACTACACGTAACAAAATAAAACATTAAATATTAAAATTAAAGAATTAAAAATGGGCCAACACAGTGGCTCAGTGGTTAGCACTGTCACCTCACAGCAAGAAGGTCACTGGTTCGAGTCCCAGCTGGGTCAGTTGATATTTCTGTGTGGAGTTCTCCCCATGCTGGTGTGGGTTTCTTCTGGGTGCTCCGGTTTCCAAAGACATGAGCTAGGTGAACTGAATAAACTAAATTGTTCATGTAAGAGTGTGAATGAGTGTGTTTGGGTGTTTCCCAGTTCTGGGTTGCAGCTGGAAGGGCATCCGCTTTCAAAAACATCAGCTGGATAAGTTGGCGGCTCATTCCAGTGTGGCGACCCCTGATGATTAGGGGTGGATAGTGTTGTCGCCTCAGAAAACTTCAAAAAAAAAAAAGAAGTTCGCAGGTTCGAGCCTCGGCTGGGTCAGTTGGCGTTTCTTTGTGGAGTTTGCATGTTTTCTTTTCGAACTTCAGAAAGAAGTTCACAGGTTCAAGCCTCGGCTGGGTCAGTTGGCGTTTCTGTGTGGACTTTGCATGTTCTCTTTTCGTTTGGGTGGGTTTCCTGTGGGTGCTTCGGTTTCCCCCACAGTCCAAAGACATGTGGTACAGGTGAATTGGGTAAGATAAAATTGTCCATATTGTATGTGTGTGAATGAGTGTGTAAGGATGTTTCCCAGAGATGGGTTGCAGCTGGAAGGGCATTCGCTGTGTAAAATATATGCTGAATAAGTTCACGGCAACCCCGGATTAATAAGGGACTAAAAAAAAAAAAAAAAGAACTAATGAATGAATTAAAAATTTAATCAAAACTTTCAGGCAACTTGCAACTTTTTGAGTTCACTCAGCTTGAATTGACAAGTCAACATTAAATCAACAAATCTGTGCAGAACATTTTAAGCTGACTCAATGTTTTATTTTTACAGGATCTAAAGTCTCAAATAACAAATATTAGATTTAAATTAATTTTAAGAAGTTTATATATCCCCCTCTTTTATGTTTTACATGTCCAGATGATTCCAATCCAGTTATAGCAGTATTAATATTATAAAGGATTTGAATATTTCAGGACTAAACAGCTGGCGCTAAAGTCTGCTAGTTTTAATAAAAAACACCCTGTGGGACCAGAAAGAGTCTGTAGCTGAAGAAAACATCCAACGACACCAGCAATCAAACGCAAATCTCATCAAAGCGAACCCGGAGCCTCAGACAAAACTTGCGGTCATATAAATTTAAATGCTCCTATGAGGACGTGCTGTATTTTCTGGCGCACAGTGACTAAATCATTTCTCCTCCCGACGTTCATTAAAAGACTTCAAAGAAATCTTTTCATCCCCTAAAATGCTTCACATGTTCCAACTGGGCGACAAGATTTCGGCTGAATCTGTGAAATTGCCGTCGCTATATCTCGCTTTCAGACAGCATGCTAATGTTCAATAATAGATGTGCGAGAACAAGACCCGAACTACATTTGGATGAATTATTCAGCTGCCCTCGCTCGCCCCCGAGTCTCCCGCCTTTTTTTCGCGCCTTCCATTATGTCTCGCTGTTTTTTTTTCGACAATTACGCAATGGCGACGTCGTCTCCGTCTTGTGGGAGCCGTCCAAATATATGCTGTCTTATCCGTCTCCGCAGGGAGCTGTCATTATTTCTCCCCTGCCATCTCGCGTTTGCGCCTCCTGCACTTTATCTGCGTCCTCACACATGTCGAGCTGAAGCCCCCGACAGACTTCAGAAACTTCTCGTCTTATGTCTGCTTCACGTTCCCGTGTTATTGCTCTCTCTCATTCCCACTTCCTCTGTCCTTTGTGGTGTGTTTTCATTTGTTTTTCATCACTGGTTGAACGTCAAGCCGTCGTTCACTCAACAGATGTTTGTCCCCTGTTTGACACGACTCTTTTTTTGGGGTTTCAAGGAAAGAGAACAATGAGAGAAAAAAGGGATATTTTGGTGGATGAAGGTCAGTGGATTGTTTTCAGAAAGGTTATGGAAAGTAGCAGCTGTGTGGTTGAATACCACCCTGGACCAAAAAAAACACATTTAAAAAAATGACATTTAGTTATTTAGGGGGAGAACGGGACACAAAAGCCCCTTTCACACAGTGATACCGGTAAATATCTGGAAAATTTCCGGAAAGACTTTACCGGTATATTGAAAAAAGCGCTGTTCACACAGGTGAGGACGTTACGGAAATTTTCCGGAAAAGAGCATTCACACATCCATTCCAAAATACCGGTAAATTCTGACATCATTCACCACAAATGAGCTTTAAACGGCTGCGCTTGTATTTGTAAAGATTTGACTAAATTACAAACTCTGTGGATGATCAATATTGTGAACAACTTTCGCAGGATCACTTTCGCATGTCGAGATGTTCATAATATGTGCGTGTGCAGGCGCTCACAGGCTGTATCACAGGCACACGCAAAGCTTGAAGGTAAACAAACAACGGCTTATCATAAGCATCTCATCGATGATTATTTACACAGTTGGCATTAAGAAGAACATATAAACGTGATCTGACTAACTTCTAGCAGCTAAATGTGTCTGGAAAAATATTCAAAGGCTTTTATCCTCACAAACCGCGCGGACGTAAATGCGTCTGACTGTTGTGATTGGCTAAAGCAGACGTCTCACGTCAGCACGTTCTAGACGTGCAAGCGCTTATTACGTGAATCTTCCTTCTGCATTCACACAGCGCAGCATTCCGGAAAATTGCCGATAATGTTACAACTTCTCTTTCCGGAAAATAGCCAGAACGAATTTACCGGTATTTTCAAAAAGGACCTGTTCACACATACAACCTTTCCGGAAAATTGCCGGCAATTTTCCGGAAAGGTCTGTATGTGTGAAAGGAGCTAAAGTAACACTTTTTGGTTTTGGCCAAATAATCAACAAAGTAATGGAGAGTTAGACAAACCTTTTTTTTTATGATTCAATTTTTATTTTCTTTTTCTTCAATAATTTCACAATAGAATCAGTTTACACATTTGACCTCCTTTTAATATCCCCTTATCCCTCCCCTACAGCGGCAGTGCTGTCTTTGAGTATTGCTATCATAGACCCAATAAACACAAATACTTATTATTAAACTTCATCGGAACAGTAACAATACAATAGAACATAGATAAATAATAATAATAAAATAATAAAATAAATATAATTAGATTTTTGGTGTGCGTCTCACCACAATGACCTTATTCCTTCTCTAAAAATGCCAAGTAATTTCCCCATCTTGTTACATCAAGTTGTAACAGACAGAGGGTTAGTTGTAACCTGTGCTTAAAGTTTTACACAATTTAATTCCTGTTTACTTTAAATGGTAGCTATATTTCTTCAGTACTTAACTCCATTTATTTTGCATTCTACATAGCACAGCATGTTTATTTATTTATTGGATAAACACATTTGGGATTATTATCCATTATTATACACTGCATTTATTTGTAGTATCAGCAATTATTTTTTTTTGTCTATTAAAAAATATTTTTTCATTCATTAATTTTTCAATCATTTTCTTGTCGGCTTAGTCCCTTTATTAATCCGGGGTCGCCACAGCGGAATGAACCGCCAACTTATCCAACATGTTTTTACGCAGCGGATGCCCTTCCAGCCACAACAAATCTCTGTGAAACATCCACACAAACACATACACTTTATACACTACGGACAATTTAGCCTACCCAATTCACCTGTACTGCATGTCTTTGGACTGTGGGGGAAACCGGAGCACGCGGAGGAAACCCATTCAAACTCCACACAGAAACGGTAACTGAGCCGAGGTTCGAACTAGAGACCCAGCGACCTTCTTGCTGTGAGGCGACAGCACTACCTACCACTTCGCCCAAAAATTATTTTTTATTAAAAACATTTTATTTAAAAAGTTTTTAACATTACACTCAAAATTCAAAAATTATTTTGTTAGTTTAATAGGTGTCCAACAGTGTGTGGCTTAATTGTAACCCTGCTATGTTGTGTTTTCTTCAAAACTGGCTAGCAGTCACTGTTTTTTACTTCTTTCAAAATGGTTCCATCATTAAGCCTGGAAGACAGCAGTCACAAGATTTTACATACATACTTTCACAGATTTTGTTTCAAAATAAAAAAAAAATGGACTATAATAAAAAATACTTTTGGCGAGGCAGTGGCGCAGTAGGTAGTGCTGTCGCCTCACATCAAGAAGGTCGCTCAGCTCAGTCAAACCTCAGCTCAGTTGGCGTTTCTGTGTGGAGTTTGCATGTTTTCCCTGCCTTGGCGTGGGTTTCCTCCGGGTGCTCCGGTTTCCCCCACAGTCCAAAGACATGTGGTACAGGTGAATTGTCCATAGTGTATGAGTGTGTGTGTGAATGTGTGTGTGGATGTTTCCCAGTTATGGGTTGCGGCTGGAAGGGCATCCGCTGCGTAAAAACTTGCTGGATAAGTTGGCGGTTCATTCCGCTGTGGCGACCCTGGATTAATAAAGGGATAAAGCCGACAAGAAAATGAATGAATGAATGAAAAAATACTTTTACGCTGCAAAAATGGTTTCTTCTGTGTTTCTCATCCAAATTTTGTCAAACTTTTTCAATGATTGGCTGGAAGAAAATGAAAACCTCGGAAGCAAGCCATAATTAACCCTGAGCAAATACCTTAAAATTCAAAGAGTTCAATTTTAGTCTCATCAGACCAGAGAATTTGGTTTCTTAAGGTCTGAAAGTCCTTCATATGCCTTTTGGCAAATTCTAGGTGGGGAGTGGCTTTACTCTACCATACAGGCCTGATTGGTGGATTGCTGCACAGATGGTTGTTCGTCTGTAAGGTTCTCTTCTCTCCACAGAAGAACGCTGGAGCTCAAACAGTGTGACCATCTAGATCACCTCCCTGACCAAGGCCCTTCTCCCCCGATCACTCAGCTTATATGGCCGACCAGCTCTAGGAGGAGTCCTGGTGGTTTCAAACATCTTCCACTATTGCATGATGGAGGCCACTGTGCTCATTGGAACTTTCAGTGCAGCAGAAATTTTTCTGTCACCTTTACTAGACTTAAGCCTTGAGACAATCCTGTCTCAGAGGTTTACAGTCAATTCCTTTGTCTTCATGCTTGGTTTGTGCTTTGACATGCACTGTCAACCCTGCAACCTTATACAGCCTTTTCAAATCATGTCTAATCAACTGAATTGACCACAGGTGAACTCCAATAAAGCTGCTGAAACATCTCAAGAATGATGTGATTTTTCAGCTTTTTTATTTTTAATGAATTTGCAACAATTTCAGAAACTCTTTTTCCACATTGTCAATATGGGGTATTGTGTGTAGAATGTTGAGGAAATAAATGAATTTAATCCATTTTGGAAAAAGGCTGTAGCATAACAAAATGTGGAAAAAGTGAAGCGCTTTAAATACTTTTCAGATGCACTGTATGTTTAGGAAAATTACTGTTAACCAGGTTACAGATTTTAACTAGCATTTTTACATGTGAAATTCAGGGACTTTTTGTTTTTGCTGCGTACTCACTAAAGTTTATTTGGGGAGCCCACTTTTTTTTTCTTTGTCTAAGGCATCACTGAAAACTTTATTTTAAAGAGCACAACTTCATTTCAGACTGACATGGATTTTTCATATTAAATCCCACCTGTCAAATGTCGTCTACTGTGTTTACATCCAACCCAGCTTTCTTTTTTTTTGTAAGTCCTGCGTACATCATCTACTCATACACGTGCATGCATTCAGTGTTACATTTGAAGCTATAATTATAGTTGATTTCTGGGTAAATTCTCAGCCTCGTTATATAAGAGCATGTTTCTACCTTCTCATGCTCCATGGCCCATTGTTCGCCACTGGTAGTGCGGTTCACTGAAAAGAGCAATCAGTATTTGTGACACCGATTTCTCCAAGCTCCTCCGCCGGGGAAGCATGACATGCAGAGTGACATGTGAAAGACAGCCTCAGCAGGCATAATATCAGCTTAGTCTGCCCATGTCATCCAAATCCAGACTCCGTTTATCTGCAGCGCTTTTCCACCAAGAGCCAGAGTTGGGCTGAATGTGGGTTTCAGCCATTCGGAAGATCAAAGTAATCTCGAAATACGAGTCTATGTAAATCACTAGTTTTTTATGGGCTTTTTAGAAACTCATCTGCCCATTTGTCCTCGTCGGCGTGAGAACGGCTGTATATTTTGGGGGTCACGCTGTGGGAGAGAGTGAATATTGTGTGTGAGAGAAATGAGAGTGACTGTGTTAAAGTGTAATATCATTTAATTAAAATCCAGCTAAGCTTCTCCCCCCATTAGGCTTGAAGTAAGCTTAGCGTGTAGCGTTTCGAGCTGATAGGGGTTTCAATACAAGCTGCAGGCTTACGGAGCCACAATTATGCTTTTGAATATTTTAATTCTGAAGGTGTCTACAGAAGATGTTTTGATTTGAAAGTGAACAAAATGTAAATATTGCTCAAGTACATACAAAGCTGTGTTGATTAAAACTCAACATTTTAAAAAGTGCTGGGTTGTGGCTGGTTTATACTTCTGCGTCGAGTGATCGGCATGGCACATGGTGCCTGCCTTGCGTGCAGTTGTGCATTTATATGTTTGTGTTGCTCTGCAATAACACTTCCGAAATGCCAGCCTGATCTTACGAGGAAACGTATTTTGCGTTTTGTCAGTTCTGTGGCTAAATCGTACGGATTCGTACGAGTTTAGTCGTACGAAAATGTACAATTTAAAAAGGGGGCGTGGCACCCAACCCCACCCCTAACCGTCATTGGGTGATGAGCAAATCGTAATAAATTGTACGAATTAGATCGTACAAATTAATGCGAATTAGCCACTGTATAAAAAAGTTACGAATTGCCGTAAGATTGCGTTGGAAATGCTAGTAGAGTTTTCTTTACTCTTTGTCAAGTTTCTTCATGGGTGTTTTTTTTTTTTAATGCTACTTTGTTGCAGGGGTTCTCAAACTTTTCAGCTCACGACCCCTAAAATAACAACACTAGCAACTCGCGACCCCCTCTATGCTCGGAGGTGGTTTTAAGCAGACAAATATTGCACACAATGGGGCACACACACCAACTGGAACTATATAAACAAGCTTATTGACGACACAAAAAAGTGAAACAGTCTATTTTTTATAATCATGATTCATTTGATTTAATTTTAATATTAATCTCACTTAATGAGAATGGTGAGCACAATGTTTCTAGCACAAGACTATTCTTGGTTTAATTTTGGAGACTTGGAGCCACATGGAGATGGTCCTCCTTGTTCAGTCGCGGCCTTTTTTAATGTATGTGAGTGCCATAAAGGTGTCAATGTTTAACATTGTACTGTAAAATCAGTCTGCTGCAACTAACACTATTGCTGTGATCTTAATCAAGCATAATAACCCCAGAGGTCACAGTCCAATGGATAAAAAATTAAAAGGCTGATGACTTTTTATTTGCATGTTTTTTTATGTAACTTTTAAATATTAAGTATATATTAAATATATCATAAGTTTAAAATATTTGTATATTCTGCAGTTTATGAATAAAATATGATAATTTTTAATAGTTTAATAAAATATATGAGATTTCATCGGGTTCCCCCTAATATTATTATTATTATTATTATTATTATTATTATTATTATTATTATTATTATTATTATTAATAATAATAATAATAATATTAACCGTATATTAATAAACTGTATTATTGTTGTTATTATTATTATTACTATTAATTATAAGAATAATAAGAACAATAATACAGTTTTATCAATAATAACAATTATTATGATTAATATAATAATTAGTATTATTATAAAAATAACAATAATTATATTAATAATAATAATAATATGAGCAAAAATAATAATAATAATATTTATAATAATAATAATAATAATAATAATTATTATTATTATTATTATCATAAATATTGTATAATATGCATTTGCATGCAAAACAGTTATTAATTTAAAATTGTATTATTACCAGCCATAATATTACAGTTCCCTGCATAGTTTACAGTATTACATGAGAGATTATATTTCTTGAGAAAATTAACATTCTATACATTATAAATATCTAAATCAGTCAGTATTAATTATATAACTCAATATTTTAACTAGCTGCATAATAGATTAAGTATATTGATTAATAGTTGAAATATTATATGCTTAATTGAGTGATCATTCTAAACAATCATCAGATTAATTAAGTATCAGGATAATTACTTTAGTCCTACTCTGACAAAAAAGGAAGAATTTTGTTTGTATAATATCCTAATTATGACAAATTGATATTTATACCAACACATATCATTAGCAATGATCATAATGCCAACGTATTAACATTAAAACTGTTTAAATAAAAAATAATAACATAAATTTTATACGATAATTGAAAATGCATAGCCAAGTCTTAACTGTCTTTAACACGGCTTCACCAGAGGCACTGCTTTTTATAATATAATAGTCTTTCAAAAAGCATTACCCATGAAGGAGCGGCTACGGTTTTATCCTTTTGAAGTTGTGGCCTCTCTCCATATTCATAAAATTCTGACAGTTTCTCATAAGCGAGAAGTAAAGCAGCTGTTAAAGAGGATAATATATTACCGCTAAGAGAGCCATGAGTACTGTCATTATGTCTGGGGTCATTATCATTCTCTTTACCTTCCCTGTCAATCTGTCAATGCCGAGGACGCCATTAGAGACTAGAGAAATGTTTGCTGTTCTGTAAATGTTCTCCTCTCCCGGAGGATATGAGCATCTCTACTGTGTGCGCTTGAAAGAAAAGAAACCCTATAAGCCGTCAGCGCCGCCGCTGCCGCGGAAAACAACAAAATCTGTTTTTCCATCATCCGTTGCTTTCCTGTGAATCCCTGCAGGTTTGCTAATGGTGCTATCTTTAGCAAATGCAAATGTTAACTTCTGTATCATAGAAATGGCTTATGATCTGTCTTTTGCTTTGATATCACTTTAGATTTCATTGTCTGTAGACTAGACGTGTGATGATATTTCATAATACAGTATATTATGATGATAACATTGTTATCGCGGGCACTTCAGTTTACTGTTATTAATTATTTATTATTGAAACTTTTAGAATACCTTTTTAATTTCTTAGTTAATGCCTAATACAATCAAAAGCTTCAGCAATTAATCGCAACAAAAATTTTGGATACCATCATTAGTAGGGCCGTCACCCGTGTATCGATTCTTCATGGCTGAAAACGATTTGAATGGGCTGAATTTCAACAAACAAAATTAATTTAGTAGTGTTCAATGTAATTCCTGTTTAAATTCAGCCCAAATAAATTGTTTGCAAATACAACATTAAAAAAATGTGGTGAATCCAAAGAATCATTTGTTTTTAGTGTAGAATCGGCACATCTGAATCGATACACCTACTTATGATGATGTGCAATTTTTTGTTGTGATTAATTGGTATTCATATTCAATTACAAATTATAGACATTTTTAAGTGTGGTATTCATTTGGTGTTTTGCAAAGAATTGAACATAAATAATGCTGCTATTAAAAATATGTCTCTGGTAAAAGTTGAAGTACTGACTACACTTTTGTACTCATAAAAGTAAAGAAGTATGGCCTAAAATATGTACTTAAGTAAAAATTATTCATTACTACATGTTTTAGTTTCACAGTGGTAACATGTATACATCTATACAAAATAACTGCTTATAAAATAAGCAGACGGTTCTGGAGACCGCAAAATACGTCCCGGGAGGTATGTATTTGTGCGGTTTTTGTTTTCGCTAATCGAGTGAGTGTGCGCCGTTCGCGCCCGCGCTGTTCTCACGTAAAAAAGCTGCCGGAGGCTGCTTTCGAGCGACCGTCTGTCCGACTGACTGAACGATTGACTGGACGGCCGGCCAATCGGCCGACCCAGCCGCCCTCCTTCTCCTCCTTCCCTAAACCTAAGCGACGATTTACAAAAGCCATCCAGAAAAAGAAAAGCCCTCATCTGATTTTGACCGCGTTTTCGGATTTCACCGCATTCTCGCCTCATTAAGAACTTGTTCGCTTTATTTTTTGGATTCTGTTCTTTGTCTTACCTGATTTCTGGAACTGCTCTCCCTGGACTCGAACCGGTCGTCGCCGCGGCCGGCTCCCCTCCTGGACCTCCCATCCGCCGACATAACACGAAGAGCTAACCGGACAAACTGGTTGCGGTGGGAAAGCCCTCCACATAGAGTAGGTGAGCCGTCAGCTGGCGAGCGCAAAGAGGAGCGGCGTCACACCGCCTTGAAAAAACTAAATGCAGCCATACTTACCTTTGGCCACCTAAATCGCGGTCTCCAGAAATGTCCGCGGGGCTACTTTTTCAGAATGAGCCTGGGTTGCATAATATTAATGAAAAAAAAATATTGATTGAGTCAAAAAGACGTTCAAATTGCACGATGACAAGAAATAATAAAGATCATTCCACAAAGTACACATTTAAACGAAAGTAACGAGCCCGTTTTATAAAATTAAGGAATAGAAAGTACAGATATTTGTGTTAAAATGTAAGGACTAAAGTACCAAAACAAGAAAATCTACAAAAATCTAGAAAAAGGTCTGTAACGAAGTATTTATATGTATTAAAAACTAAAAGTTGTTCGCGTCATACTGCCCCCTAGTGTACATTTTACCTAGAAAATGAATTCAAACCTATGGTAAAGTAAATTTTTCAGTTTCACAAAAATCTAGGCTGAAGCATATAGTTCCAATGAGCCTGTGATGGTCGTAAGCCTACTGTAGTAGACCATTTAGCATTGCACCGACAATCACTCACAACACTGACATAACAGCGCTGAGTTTTTCACATATTCTCTAGAAAATGATGTTAACATCTTCATTCTGTTATCAGCGAGGCTTGTTATTAGAAACAATGCTCGCTTTAAAAGGTCATGATGTTCCCAAGTCTGCATTCACGCAAATTATAATACAAACAAAAGCAAAATCCCTGTAGATTCGATCCTTTATCTCCAGCTGCTGCGAATGCGTCTCTGATGATGATGGCGTCGTATTTATTTTTGTGTCTCTGGTTCACATTTTGCTTTAAATGCACCATCTATTATTGCCACAATTGGCTGAGAGTGAGCGACACGGCTTGACAATGACAAAATGGTTTGGAACAATAGCCGCATGCTTGTAACTTCCATAATGGCCACATGTTTTCAACTACAGAGGCAGTTCACGGTGCTGTATGCGAATCAAAGCTTTTGTGATGCGTCACATTAAAGCCGCACACATAACAGTCAGGCATTTGACTTTACCTTGAACTCGGTCTGTTTTTTTCTGGCTCTTTTGAGTCATAGCTTTTTTATTTTTTATTATTAATTAATTAGTGTTTGTTGTTTTGACCCTTCAACCATGCGTAGTCCATCATTACCCGTCTTATTCTGCTCTTGACCTTGTTTGTGTCCTTTTTGTTGTTCCATTATCAGAAATGATAATGATATTGTTGTGCTCTGTCTGTAATATGATTGTCGGCTGAATGCTCATGAGATGTTGTTGGTCACTGGTTGTTGTAATGTTTTACTAGTGTAAAATAAGATTTAGACTGCATCAATTCAGGACACATTTCCAAAATGATCTAATATACAGTGCTCATCATATACACTTACCGGCCACCTTTATTATTTATTAGGTACACCTTACTAGTACTGGGTTGGACACCCTTTTGCCTTTAGAACTGCCTTAATCCTTTGTGGCATAGATTCAACAAGGTACTGGAAATATTTCATCAGAGATTTTAGTCCATCACGCAGTTGCTGCAGATTTGTCGACTGCACATCCATTATACGAATCAGCCGTTCCACCACATCCCAAAGGTGCTCTATTGGTTTGAGATCTGGTTACTGTGGAGGCCATTTGTATACAGTGAACTCATTGTCATGTTCAAGAAACCAGTCTGAGATGATTCTCCCTTTATGATATGGCATGTATCCTGCTGGAAGTAGCCATCAGAAGATGGATACACTGTGGTTATAAAGGGATGGACATAGTCAGCAACAATACTCAGGTAGGCTGTGACGTTGACATGATACTCAATTTGTACTAATGGGCCCAAAGTGTGCCAAGTAAATATGCTCCACATCATTACACCACCAACAACGGCCTGAAGGGTTGATACAAGGCTAGATGGATCCATGCTTTCATGTTGTTGACGCCAAATTCTGACAATACCATCCGAATGTCGCAGCAGAAATGGAGACTCATTAGACCAGGCAACGTTTCTCCAATCTTCTATTGTCCAATTTTAGTGAGCCTGTGCGAATTGTAGCCTCAGTTTCCTGTTCTTAGCTGACAGTAGTGACACCCGGTGTGGTCTTCTGCTGCTGTAGCTCATCTGCCTCAAGTTTGGACGTGTTGTGTGTTCAGAGATGCTCTTCTCCATACATCGGTCGTATTGAGTGTTTTTTCAAGTTCCTGTTGCCTTTCTATCAGCTGGAAACAGTCTGGCCATTCTCCTCTGACCTCTGGAATTAACAAGGCATTTGCGCCCACAGAACTGCCGCTCACTGGATATTTTCTCTTTTTCAGACTATTCTCTGTAAACCCTAGAGATGGTTGTGAAAATCCCAGTAGATCAGCAGTTTCTGAAATACTCAGATCAGCCTGTCTGGTATTAACAACCATGCCACATTCAAAGTCACTTAAATCACCCTTCTTCCCAATTCTGTTGCTCTGTTTAAACTGCAGCAGATTTTCTTGACCATGTCTACATGCGTAAATGCATTGAGTTGCTGCTATGTGATTGGCTATATATTGGCTAATTATTGGCAGTTGGACAAGTGTACCTGATAAAGTGGCCGTGAGTGTATAAGTACACCCCTCACAAATCTCTCATTTAGATTAATAATTTCTATAGGAAGCTGTGTAATATTAGAATAGTGCAGGGGTGGCCAACCCTGTTCCTGTAGAGCCACCTTCCTGCAGATTTCAGTTGCAACCCATATCAAACACACCTGCCTGTAATTATCACGTGGTGTTCAGGTCCTAATTAATTAGTTCAGGTGTGTTTGATATGGGTAGCAACTGAAATCTGCAGGAAGGTGGCTCTACAGGAACAGGGTTGGCCACCCCTTTAATAGTGCATATATATTAAATTAGTCAGTACTGAAGCCAAATCTGGAGCTAATCCAACAAAATACCTTATGATAATGGTCCTAAATTAGCACACCTAAATGTATGTTATGGGAAAATAATAAAAAAAGAGCAAAAATCAAGATAAACAAAAAAATGTATCAAATGTTGTTAATTTTATTATTTGTAAATATTTTCCCCAATATTTCACATGAATTTAAGTGTATAATCTTTCTATTTCTAAAGATGTTTGCTGACTAAAATATTATTTTAATAAAAATATCAATTTAATAAATCTGGCGAGGCAGTGGCGCAGTAGGTAGTGCTGTTGCCTCACAGCAAGAAGGTTGCTGGGTCGCTCGTTAGAACCTCGGGTCAGTTGGCGTTTCTGTGTGGAGTTTGCATGTTCTCCCTGCCTTCGCGTGGGTTTCCTCCGGGTGCTCCGGTTTCCCCCACAGTCCAAAGACATGCGGTACAGGTGAATTAGGTAGGCTAAATTGTCCGTAGTGTATGAGTGTGTGTGGATGTTTCCCAGAGATGGGTTGTGGCTGGAAGGGCATCTGCTGCGTAAAAACTTGCTGGATAAATTGGCGGTTCATTCCGCTGTGGAGACCCCAGATTAATAAAGGGAAATATGACAAAAAAGACAAAAAAATGAATGAATAAATTTAATAAATCTGTTTTGTTCAAATGCACCAAAATAAATGATCTATATTCACTGAGAAATTGCTACAAATATTCGTTTTCAAAATGGGCTGTACTCATTTATTCTGAGCACGGTATGTGTGACACATTATGACAACAAGTTCTACCGTTTTGCATGCGATGCCTTACACCGTATTTTAGAGACTGTTCAACAGAGAACCAGTATTATATATTTTGATCTACTTGACTTAAATGAGTGATAAAAAGTTACAGGAAAAGACAATCTACTGCTATTTTTTAAGGCATGTTGTTTTTCCACTTCAGAAATGTTGAGTACATGTATAAACTCGAAATGGAAGAGCAGAAAGCTTCTAAGTATTTAAGCATTTTTTTGTCTGTCTCTCCATGTTTTTTTGTGTGAGGTGGTTTTAGGCACATCTTCTTTTCCTGGGAGTGTGTGTGATGATCCACTTATGTAAATGAATTCATCTCTGCAGTGAAGGCCATGAGGCGAACATTTTCAAACTTTCAACAGCTTGTCAGGACTTTTCATGAGCAGACCCGGACTGACCAGACGCTGACTGTGAAGTACAGCTGATTTACGGCAGTTGAAAAGCTTTCAGAAGCAGGTTGTGTAAGTGGCTGTTCTGGACGGAGGAGATGGAGCAGTCTCAGAAGAACCTTAAAGTCTTGAATGTTCTGCACACATCACAAGCGGTTGTCAGACATTTTTTGCTGTGGCTAGGAAGCAGTTGGGGGTTCAGTGTCTTGATGAAGGGTCTTACCTCAGAGTGATGGGTATTCATTCCGCCACATACATCTGCCAGTACCAAGACTCAAACCTGTGACCTTTGAGTCACAAATCAGACTCTTTAACTATTATGCCACGACTGCCCCATTAAGTGGCTAAACTTAAGATTTGATGAACTGCTGCTGTCTGTTCATCAATCAATCCGTCCATCTATCATCTGTTCATCTGTCCGTCCATCCACAAATATATCCATCCATCCATCCATCTGTTGATCCATTAATCTACAAATCCATTCATCTATCCTTCTATCCATCCATCAATGAATCCATCCATCAAT
Source organism: Danio rerio (assembly GCF_052040795.2). Taxonomy (NCBI): domain Eukaryota; kingdom Metazoa; phylum Chordata; class Actinopteri; order Cypriniformes; family Danionidae; genus Danio; species Danio rerio. The sequence continues at coordinate 6,426,038 of NC_141039.2, forward strand.
TCATTCATACATACATCCTTCATCTATCTGTATTTCCATTTTTCTATTTATCCATCCCTCAGTCTAGCCATCTGTCTGCCAGCCATCAGTCCATCCTTCCTTCCATCCACCCATTTGTCAACCTGTCGTATCCATCCATACATTCATCTCTCCATTCATGCATCAATATATCAGTCTGTCTGACAGCCATCTGTTCCTCCATCTGTGAATCTCCATCCATCCATCCTTTCATCCACCCATCCATCCATTTATCCATCCATCAGTCTGTTCAACTGTCTATTAAGTTTCTGTCTGTCTATCCGTCTGGCCATCCATCCATCAACCCATCCATACATTCATCCATCCACAAATCCATCCATCTATCTATCAATCCATCTGTTTTTCCATCTATCCAGTCATTCATCCATCCATACATCATCCATCTATCTATTCATTAATCCATCCGTCTGCCAACCATCTGTCCATTCATTTGTCCATCCTTCATCTATCTGTTTGTCCACCCTTTTATCCATCCAGCCACCCATCTATCCACCCTTCAATCCATCTGCCTGCCATCTGTCCATTCATCTGTGCAATTGTCTGTCCATCCATCCATCCATCAATCCATTAGTCCATAAGCTTGTCCATCCTTCTGTCCATCTCTTTATCCATCCATCGGTCCATAAGTCTGTCCGTCCTTCTGTTCATCTCTTCATCCATCCATCGGTCCATAAGTCTGTCCGTCCTTCTGTTCATCTCTTCATCCATCCATAAGTCTATACATCCATTTGTCCATCTCTTCATCCATCCATCCATCCATCCATCCATAAGTCTGTCCATTCTTCTGTCCATCTCTTCATCCATCTATCCATAAGTGTCTGTCCATCCTTCTGTCCATCTCTTCATCCAACCAACCATCTATCCATAAGTCTGTCCATTCGACTGTTCATTTCTCCATCCATCCATCCGACCGTCTGTCCATAAGTCTATTATTCTGTCCATCTCTTCATCCAACCAACCATCCATCCATAAATCTGTCTATTCGAATGTTATTTTCTCCATCCATCCATCCATCCATCAATCCATCCATCCATCCATCCTACCGTCCATAAGTCTGTCTATTATTCTTATTTCTTTATCCATTTATCCATCCACCTATAAGTCTGTTTATCCTTCTGTCCATCTCTTCATATATCCATCCATCCATCCATCCATCCATCCATCTATATGTCTGTCCATTCTTCTGTCCATCTCTTCATCCATCCATATGCCCATCCATCCTTCTGTCCATTTATTTATCCATCCATCCATCCATCCATCCAGCCATCCGTCCATCCATCAGTCCATCCATAAGTCTGTCCATCTCTTTATCTATCCATCCATCTATCCATCCAGCCATCAGTCTATTCATAAGTCTGTCCATTATTCTATCCATCTCTTCATCCATCCATCCATCATCTATCCACAAGTCTGTCTATCCTTCTGTCCATCCATCCATCCATCCATCCATACATCATCCATCTATCTATTCATTAATCCATCCGTCTGCCAATCATCTGTCCATTCATTTTTCCATCCTTTATCTATTCGTTTGTCCACCCTTTTATCCACCCAGCCACCCATCTATCCACCCTTCAATCTGTCTGCAGGCCATCTGTCCATTCATCTGTGCAACTGTCTGTCCATCCATCCATCCATCCATCAATCCATTAGTCCATAAGCCTGTTCATCCTTCTGTCCATCTCTTTATCCATCCATCGGTCCATAAGTCTGTCCGTCCTTCTGTTCATCTCTTCATCCATCCATAAGTCTATACATCCATTTGTCTATCTCTTCATCCATCCATCCATCCATCCATCCATCCATCCATCCATCCATCCATCCATCCATCCATAAGTCTGTCCATTCTTCTGTCCATCTCTTCATCCAACCAACCATCTATCCATAAGTCTGTCCATTCGACTGTTCATTTCTCCATCCATCCATCCGTCCGTCCGTCCATAAGTCTGTCTATTATTCTGTCCATCTCTTCATCCAACCAACCATCCATCCATAAATCTGTCCATTCGAATGTTAATTTCTCCATCCATCCATCCATCAATCCATCCATCCATCCATTCTACCGTCCATAAGTCTGTCTATTATTCTTATCTCTGTATCCATTCATCCATCCACCTATAAGTCTGTTTATCCTTCTGTCCATCTCTTCATATATCCATCCATCCATCCATCCATCCATCCATCCATCCATCCATCCATCTATATGTCTGTCCATTCTTCTGTCCATCTCTTCATATATCCATCCATCCATCCATCCATCCATCCATCCATCCATCCATCCATCCATCCATCCATCTATATGTCTGTCCATTCTTCTGTCCATCTCTTCATCCATCCATATGCCCATCCATCCTTCTGTCCATTTATTTATCCATCCATCCATCCATCCATCCAGCCATCCGTCCATCCATCAGTCCATCCATAAGTCTGTCCATCCTTCTGTCCATCTCTTTATCTATCCATCCATCTATCCATCCAGCCATCAGTCTATTCATAAGTCTGTCCATTATTCTATCCATCTCTTCATCCATCCATCCATCCATCCATCATCCACAAGTCTGTCTATCCTTCTGTCCATCCATCCATCCATCCATCCATCCATCCATCCATCCATCCATTTCTTCATCCGTCCATTGGTCTTTCATATATTAAATATAATCTCAACCCCCCCCTGTCAGTAAATGATGTATTCATAAAGTTTTCATTGAGCTTGACATCTTTTACTGTTTACTTGTACCCCAGTAAAAGATTAGCGGATTATTGTGAAGAGCCTCGCTTGAATTGAGCCTGAATCTGAATGGAGCCGAACCTGATTCTGAAAACAGCACAGATCTGCATTCACAATAGTGTTAGGTAAGCCATAGAGCAAACCAGGCCAATCCTGCTGTGCTCTCTCTATTTACCCAGAAGCCCCCAGGCTGAAACAGGCCTGCATTTTCCATCGCCAGTGCTGCTCTATGGCTTCAGCAATCTCTCCATCCTTTGTGCTGCTTTTTTTGTCCTCTCTCGTTCTCCATCCCCCTCGCTGTCACTAGCACTTCTAGCTGTTTTCATATGTGCATTTCCTTCTTCTTTCTTGATGCACACACATATTCACACTTGTGTGCGTCCGGCTCCTTAGGTGCCATTACAACCACGCTTATTTAATCTTCTCCTGCACGCGTTTCTCTCGTCTGTCTTTGTTTCGTTATCCCTGCTGGGCAGATGAGCACAGCTGCCACTCTATAAGAAGTGTGTGTATGTGTGTGTGTGTGTGTGTGTGTGCGTTTACGTGTGTTTATGTGCATGTGTGTATGTGTCTCTATGTGTTTATGTTTGTGTCTGTGTTTGGCTATATGTCTGTGTGCTTGTGCGTTTATGATTGTGTGTGTGTGTGTGTATGGGGTTCTATGTGCTTATGTTTGTGTTTATGTATCTTTGTTTGCTTATGTGTGTGCGCTTGTGTCTGTGTTTGTGTGTGTATGCTTGTGTTGTGTGTATGTGGCTCTATGTGTTTATATGTTTGTGTTTGTTTTTGTGTGTGTGCTTGTGTCTGTGCGTGTGTGTTTGTGTATGCGTGTGTGTGTGTGTGTGTGTGGCTCTATGTGTTTATATGTTTGTGTTTGTTTATGTGTGTGTGCTTGTGTCTGTGTTTGTGTATGTGTGTGTGTGTGTGTGGCTCTATGTGTTTATATGTTTGTGTTTGTTTATGTGTGTTTGCTTGTGTCTGTGTGCATTTGTGTTTGTGTATGCTTGTGTGTGTGTGTGTGGCTCTATGTGTTTATATGTTTGTGTTTGTTTATGTGTGTTTGTGTATGCTTGTGTGTGTGTGTGTGTGTGTGTTTATATGTTTGTGTTTGTTATGTGTGTTTGTGTATGCTTGTGTGTGTGTGTGTGTGTGTTTATATGTTTGTGTTTGTTTATGTGTGTTTGTGTATGCTTGTGTGTGTGTGTGTGTGTGTGTGTGTGTGTGTGTGTGTGTGTGGGTGGCTGTATGTGTTTATATGTTTGTGTTTGTTTATGTGTGTGTGCTTGTGTCTGTGTACATGTGTGTTTGTGTATGCTTGTATGTGTGTTTGTGGCTCTATGTGTTTATGTTTGTGTTTATGTGTCTGTTTATGTGTGTGCGTGCTTGTGTTTGTGTACATGTGTGTTTGTGTATGCTTGTATGTGTGTGTGTGTGTTTATGCATGTGTTTGTATGTGTGTTTCTGTATGTTTGTGTGTATGTGTGTGTGTGCGCGCGCTTGTGTCTGTGTGTATTGGTGTATGTGTGTGTTAGTGTATTTGTGTGCGTGTCTGTGTTTGTGTGTGTCTGTGTTTGTGTATGCTTGTGTGTGTGTGTGTGTTTGTGTGTATGTGTATTTTCTGTGTGTGTATATGTTTGTTTTTATGTGTTTGTATTTGTGTGTGTGTGTGCATCTGTGTTTATGTATCCTTGTGTGTGTTTATGTGTCTGTGTTTGCTTATGTGCGTTTGTTTATTTTATGTGTGTATGCACGCTTGTGTCTGTTTGCAAATAGTTTTTGTGTGTGTGTGTGTGTGTATTTCTGTTTATGTCTGTGTGTGTGTTTCTGTGCATGTATGTGTGTGGGGGGGGTATTTTGTGTGTGTGAGGGGGTATTTACTGTGTGTGTATGTTTGTGTTTATGTGTCTGTGTTTGTGTGTACATTTGTGTCTGTTTGCATGTGTGTTTGTTCATGCTGGTATGTGTGAGTGTGTGTGTGTGTGTGTTTTCTGTGTGTGTATGTTTGTGTTTATGTGTCTGTGTTTGTTTGTGTGTGTGCACTTGGGTCTGTCTGCATGTGAGTTTGTGTATGATTGTGTGTGTGTGTGTATGTTTGATTGTGTGTGTTGGTATATTTCGCCGTGTGTTGTCTGTGTGCGTGTGTTTGTGTGAGTTTGTTTTTCTGTTTATGCATATGCGTTTGTGTGTCCCTGTGTGTGTGTGCATGTGTGTTTATGTGCATCCAGTTACCTTCCCTCAGCCATTGTCAGCGGTGGCTTTTGTGCGCGAGCAGCCTCAATGTACAGCCGCTTTTATCCCATAATGCCGTGTTCTCCTGTGTGAAGAGCACTTTCACATTGAAGCTCATCAAAGCTCGGCTGCTCTCAGCTCAGCTATATTTAAATGCTTTAAACGTACCGGCGAGGAGGGAACAAAATATATAGCGTGGAGAATCAAATCAGGAGCATAATAAAGGGAAAGTCAGACTGACAGAAGTTTCAGAAAGCTGCTTAAGATGCTGTTTAAAAGCTTTGCTTACGCGGTCGCACACAACAGCTTAATTGTATTGCAGTTGTGTCAGAGGGATTGTAGGCATGTTATTGTTAATGTTATAAATTAGATGACAATCATTCATTCATTCATTCATTCATACATTTTCTTTCTAGCTTAGGCCATTTATTAATCTTGGGTCGCCACAGTGCAATGAACCGCCAATTTTTCCAGCATGTTTTACACAGCGGATGCCCTTCCAGCCACAACCCAACACTGGGAAACATCCATACACTCTTGCATTCTCTCTCTCACACACACACACACACACACATTACATAGACTTCCATTCATTTTATATAGTCCAAACCGTATATCATATTGCCCTCACCCCACCCCTAAACCCAACCATCACAGGAGACAGTGTACAGCTTTACTCTCTGAATAAACTCATTCTGTAGGATTTATAAGCATTTTGAGAAATGAGGACGTCACCAATGTCCTCATATTTCACCTCCTTTTTGTAATACCTGTCTCATACCTATGTCATTATACAGATTTGTGTCCTGACATGTCACAAAAACACGTACACACACACTATGGCAAATTTAGCTTATTCAATTAAAACCTATAGCGAATGTCTTTGGACCCAGAGGAAACCCACACCAATACAGGGAGAACATGCAAACTTCTCACAGAAATGCCTACTGACTCAGCCGGGGCTCGAACCAGTGACCTTCTTGCTGTGAGGCGATCGTGCTACAAGAAAAGCCAACAAAAATCAAGAGTACAAGGCTTTGCAATCAAAAGATTTGGTTATAATGGAAGTCAATGGGGCCAAAACAGCCCCCCAACATAACAAAAGGGTAGTCAAATTGAACAGTACACAAGGGTTAACCTCAGGGAGGTGAATGCAATAGTTTCGATACAAAAAGTAACCAACAATATGTATGTTAATGTGATTTTTAGTGGGAAAATGATTATCTTTTATGTCATACCTGTCAACCCTCCCATTTTTTTTGGATTCTCCAGTATTTTACAGTTCTTTCACGCTATCATCTCGTAAAGGTATTTTCCAGTATTTCTTCCATATTTTCAGTCTTCCTCTGAAGGGTGGCAATAAACATTAAAGAGCCAAGCCTCCCTATATGCAACTCATATCGCCGAACCACCAGGGGCCGCCCCTTGCTCTTAAATGTGAGTGTGTTCTGTGCTTTCATTTTATTTAAGCATCAAAACACTTTGAAATTAATATAAAAATGACAGGATTCCCTTTTCTTTTCATTACAGGTGCAGATACCTCTCCTATGCAATCCTCAAAACAGTTATATATCAGTGTTACTGTCAGCTGACGCGCTCCATAGTGATAAATAGACGCTGTTTCACAATTTAAAGTGAAGCAAAAGTCGGGGTTTTGAGTGCGTGTTTGAACAGTCATATACACATAATTAATAATAACATCAACATCTAAAGATGTTGGTCTTGGTGTTTTTTGTCCTAAATGAGCGTGAAAAGTTAGGAAAGCAGTCGAATGCTTTCATTATAACAGATGTGCGCATGTTTTAAGTGACAGCTTTGTTCATCAAGTACCACCTCAGAAAAAAATTGTCTCTCCAAGTACTGCCATAATGAGCAGTTTTGAAATACAGTAGCATAGTAAGCCCAGTAAAGCAGATACGGCTCTGTACAGTTAAAAAACATGGCAGATTAATTCCTCTTATTAAGAATATTTATTATTGTCAGCCACTTTAAACATAAATAGTCTGAGCGTTAACACTGTACTGTGCTTATATGTAAAAAACAAACTAAAAACGTCAACATTTAAATTAAAATGTGCCTAAGGTAAAAAGAAAAGTGCTTTACGCAAATGTAAAGTATTAACATATACAGTTGAGGTCAGAACTATTTGCCCCCTTTTGATTTTTTTTCCCCTTTTTTTAATATTTCCCAAATGATGTTTAACAGAGCAAGGAAATTTTCACAGTATGTCTGATAATGTTTTTTTCTGTCCCACTTTATATTAAGTGTCCTTAACTACTATGTACTTACATCAAAAAATAAATACAATGTACTTACTGTGTTTATAATGTATTTGAGAACACTTGTGGTGCTTTTGAGTTGGGATAGAGGTTGGGTTATGGACAGGTTTGGTGGCATGGGTAGGTTTCAGGGTGGGTTAAGGTGTAAGGGATGGTCAACAGTGTATTTACAAATGTTATTACAAAAGTTAATCACAGATGTAATTACATACATGTGTTTAATCAAGCATAAGTACACAGTAAATACTTGTATTTACACAATAAGTACATTGTAACAAACTATTAATTCATGTGTAAGTACATATTAATTAAGGCCACTTAATATAAAGTGGGACCTTTTTTTCTTTTGGAGAAAGTCTTATTTGTTTTATTTCGGCTAGAATAAAAGCAGTTTTTAATTTTTTAAAAACCAATTTTAGGACAAAATTATTAGCCCCTTTAAGCTGATTTTTTACTCGATAGTCTACAGAACAAACCATCGTTATACAATAATTTGCCTAATTACCCTAACCTGCCTAGTTCCCCTTATTAACCTAGTTAAGCCTTTAAATGTCACTTTAAGCTGTATAGAAGTGTCTTGAAAAATATCTAGTAAAATATTATTTACTGTCATCATGACAAAGATAAAATAAATTAGTTATTAGAAATAGGTTTCTAAAACTGTTATGCTTAGAAATGTGCTGAAACAATCTTCCCTCCATTAAACAGATATTGGGGAAAAAAATCTGGGGCGCTAATAAGTCAGGAAGGCTAATAATTCTGACTTCAACTGTAGTAGCCAATTCATCAACATCTGAAAATGTTGCCTGGACTTCAGAAATATAGGCTAAATGTCATATAATGAATGTTAATATATGTCATATGTAATATTTTTGATTAATTTTGAAATATATGTACTCTAGCATGTACATATGACATATTTGATTCCTCCGTGTACCACTACTGGTACATGTACCACAGTTTCAGAAACACTGATTTAATGTAATCAAACAAAAAATTCAAATAAATAAAATTCATTCGTTGCTCTTTAATCAGAATGTTGAAGTTATGCAGTGAAGAAAAGATTAATGAGATTTGAAAACTTGATTCTATTTCCTTATAATAGCTGGTCATTTTAACAAACAGGGGATATCCCTTATTATAGTGGGCATATTCCCTATTTTCACATCCCAATGTTGACAGGTATGTTTTATGTGTAGTTTTAACCAGTTTTACAAAAGAAAGCTGTAAACACTAAACTGATTATGATCTAAAATAGCTCAAATGATATGTTTTAACCCCAAAAAAGTTGGTAAGTGCTTCTGTTTCCAAGCATTTTCCCAAAATATGTGATGAGATTTGTCACCAAAAAATATTCCATTTGCTAAAACACAAAAGTTGTGTCCAAATTAAGACTCAAAATCACCCCAGAGTAGATGAAAACATCCCCAACAGCACACAAGGGTTAATATACTGGCAGTATATAATCAAAAGCAGAACAATTGTTCCTTAATAATTGCAAAATCATCCAAGAAAGCATAGATTTACGCTGATTTTATTTAACAATCACCATATATTATTTACTTTTAAAAAGTAATTCATTGTTGTCGAAACATTATGATGATAACCTGCTGTGAATAAACTATAAAAGGCTTCCTCTTAAGGTTTTAATACACTCTCTGACACTTCATTTGCAGCCACTCACAGCTAAATGAAGCAGCAGCACGACACTGACATTACAGACACAAAACTCAGAATTGAGCTTGTTTGTCCGACGGTTTGGGATGGATTGTGGGGAAAAGCGGATGAGTCAGACAATGAGTTTCACATACTGCATGTGTCACAGTCCAGCGTTTCTCCTCAAGGACACAGAGCGAGCACAGTGTGAACAGAGAACTCAATTATACATGTGACATAATAGAGGACATTGTGCCTTTACCGTAGTGGTACTACAAAACAACACAGCCTTAAAAATGTCCTTTTTTGATGCAATAGTCATTGTTTAGTATACATTCTGACAGTCGGGATTAAATAAGTGCTTAATGCGAGCACAATAACCTTTTCAATATGTTAAGTATAATTAAAAGTTAGTAAAGTAATTTATAAATATATAATTTGTATGAATGTTATATATTATATTATACAAATAATTTATATAAATGTTGTATATATATATATATATATATATATATATATATATATATATATATATATATATATATATATAATATTTATTTAATTAATTAATTTATTATTTATTAATTATTGTATCAGAGCTGCAGCAGTGATTTGTCAGCTTGTCATCCAAAGGTTGATGGTCGCTTAGCAATAACAGATGACAAAGGATGATTTCCCTGTTCTTTTAGATGTGAGAACAGCCACTAACAAATGCATACGTGGCCAAACGGACATTAAAAAATCGAAACAGCTGATAAAAACATCACAATAAACATTTAGCCCGAAATTTTTGTGGTCTTTTGTGTGTATTTTGTCACACTTTTAACCCAGAACAACTGTCGTAATGCATTGTTGCTGATTACGATTGTTCTAATATTGTATAAAGTTGGAAACATCGAGCTACAGTGGTTTCCCTGGTTGAAGCAGTTTTTTTATTAATTAATCCTGTAGTTTTATTGAAGTGATGATTTTGTTATTTTAAAAACATCAGACGTACAGCCAACACTTATATATGCAAATTTTGTTAAGTTTTTATGCAAATTTTTGTTCAAATTTGACTTCAAATATAGCTAATGAGGACATCGTGTTTTATAGACCTGCAAAGAACCTGCTCACATTTCCCTTACCAATGTGCACTATATCACCCATCTATCTGAGGGCAGTGGATTGAGCAATCTATAACAGAGACTGAACGCCCGTGTAATGATGAACGGGGCACTTGCTGAACGCCTCAGCTCTGAGGGGCCAACGCACATTTGTTATTTCGCCTGAGTGATGTTTTGGCAGTATTTTCTACACACATTTCGCAGTATAAATCAAACGGCGGTCTCTGTGGGTCACACAGCAGAATGGACGGTGTGAAAGTGGCTGTGTTATGTAAATATTCACAAATTATTGAGCAAATTAGTGGTTAATACTGGCAGGGGATGTAATAAATCCACTCCTTTTCTCCAGCGGAAATGTAGAGATAAACAAATAAAGCCCAAACATAGAGGCTTTTATGCGTAAATAGACAGATAGCTGAATGCGTGTGCTTTATTTATCCCCGAGGGGCAATATTCACGTCCACAGTCAGTCAGATGCATTTCCGTTTCAACATATCGCTCTCTTTCATCTACAATCAAACGCTCTCACGTCCCCCTGGAAGCTAATTTCCTGAAACAAGGCTTCGCAATTTTCTTTCAAGCTGACATAACACGCAAGATGAAATGTCACTGCCTCACCTTGTGTTTGGCGCTAATGATCTTTTGCGCTAAACACATCATTTAGTAATTATACGAAAGCAGTACAAGCTCACGACCTGAATGCGATGTAAACAGACAGCCAAAACAAAGTTTGTTTTCCTCCCGTTGGAGTTCTGGGACGTGCGTTTGAGAAAATGAGGGAAAGATTCTGTGAAAGTTCTAAAAGATTTTTTCCCTTGGTTTTTTTATTGGTCATACTTGTTTATTACATTCTAAAAAAATAAAAAAGGTTATGTTTTTGGTATCTGTGAAGAACGCTGCACAAAATTCTTGATAGTAGGAAAAACGGATTCCGGATTAAGTAAGGAAAATATTGAGCTTAATTAGGTGTTTTAGTTACTAGTACTTTTAAACACTTTATAAAGTCAAAATCTATTTCTAGAATAATATCCTAGAAATTAAATAACATATCAGCTAACTAACTAACTAATTAACTTACTAAAAATAAATCGATTAATACATATTATATATAAAAAATATAATTAATTAGAGTTTAATTTCTCTCAAAATTCCTGTTTGTCTGTTAATTCAAAGTTTTTTAAATTTATTTATTTATGGTTATGAATTGCATTATGGGACCATAAACTCTGCTCTGTTGACTTTTGATGTTAAAAATTGAACACTGTGATTTAACAGAGTGACTTTTATTAATATTTTAGTAGTTTGAAACGATGTATATCACATAAGAAACAATATATTGAGAATTAAGTCTATAAAATAACAGAATTACTAGTTACTAGCAGGTTGTACCATAATTTGCAACACCAACCCAGACAATGTATCACTTCAAACTATTAGAAATGTCAATAAACGTCACTTTTTAAAAAACTTTTCAACATCAAAAGTTGTTGGAGGAAAGAATAAAGTCCCATAATATGATGTAAAAGCATAAAAAAAACTATATACAAAATATGGAGAACTCTTATTTTACGGATAATTTTTAATTTAAAACTAAAATCAATAAATAGATGAAGACACAATGTGCTGCCTAATAACACCATGTAAAAAAATCATTACTATATATCCCAGCAACCATTTTTTAATGTTTTAAAGATGTCTAATAATCACCTAAACAGACGTTCGTCTAAAGCAAGGCTAATTTGGCCAGTGAAAATCTAATAGAAATTTAAACATAGCTCGAAACTACACTGTAAAAAACTCCAAAGTGACCTCAAACAACAAACTTCAGGACATTTTTGAGTTTACTCAACTTTCAACTGAATTACTGCGCTTGACTTGAACTTTTTTTACAGCGTGTACTAATCATAAAGTACACAGGGATAAATGACTATACTGTACCACACTCATTGAAATGTTTACACTTCACTACTGCAATATGCACTGCGGGTCATTTTAAAACCTTTACAGTAACTTACTGCATATAAAAAATTAGCGGTATTCTACTGTAATCAAAGTAATTAAGTACTTCTACTGTAGTGGAAAACAAAAACTAGACTGTTGGTGAATAAATTAGTCTTTTGTTTAGAAGTTATTAAATTCAATAGGAAATACTAAAAATGAAGGTTTTGTACAGCTAGCCTAAAATGTAAATAGATGACAGTAAAATTACTGTAAAAATTGTCATCATGTAAAATTTAAATACTTACTATAAAGTAGTTACAGTAACTTGCTGGCAACAGTGCTGCGAGAAAAGAAAATGTCTAACAGTGTAGTCATCAAATACACAAATTAGACAGATTTGACATGTATACACAGTTTTACTGTATTGTCAGTACTGTAAGTACTGTTGCCAGCAAGTTATCGCAACTGCTCCTTTACAGTATAATACCGCAAATTCCTTATATGCAGTAAGTTACTGTATGGTTTTTAAAATGACCCACATGCAGTGCATATTACAGTAGTAAACTGTAAATAATGTGGATTTTTCCTAGGCTTTTTTACAGTAAATAACTGTAAAATTGCGGCAAAGTCTTTTTTTTTTATTTAAAGATTTATTTTTGTAAATTTTGCCTTTATTTGACAGGACAATAGGTGGACAGCAAGTGAAGTGGATGAGAGGGAGGGTGGGATCGGGAAAGGTGGTAAACACGCAGTGGACTACAAGCTCCAGTCATGCACCGCTCACACACACATGTTCCAGATTCTGCTGATTGCACACACTTACAGCCAGAGGATCGTTTTGGAATGATTACAGGGACTATATACACAGCACACACGCACACTTCTTTGCTGAGTCTTGTAAACAGTTCTGTGAACATTACGACGCATTTTCCTTGTTTTGTCTTGCTGTGTCAGACCCTAGCCTTGTTTTCTTGATTTACTCCTGTCTTCTGGCTGCCTTCTGAACACTCGCCTGATAGTTGACTACGACTCTGGATTTTCTGTATACATCTGTTTGTTCCTGTATTGACCATTGTTTGCCTGACCATCCTGTTAATAAACCCTGAATTTAGATCCGCATCTCTGTTGTCAAAGTCACATCACATTACAGCCAAAGTATAATGCTGACATTGCGGCAGAGTCTAACAGTGTATATAATATTTGACGTTTATTAGATCGCCCTAATAGCCCAATTTAAGTCTTGTTTTAGCCATTTACATTTAGACATCGGTTAGACGTTAATGAAACGCAAAGTTAGCAAAGTGCTAATAACTTTATATGCTGCTGATCAGGATTATCTCTGCGCGCCTGCTGAGATGAATCCGTTATGAAAGCCTCTCTGTGACTTGTGATGACAATTGTCTCAATAAGGGCAGCAGGTAATTGGAGAAATGTATTAATGATGGAAAGCACCAGGGAGATTCACAGCGCGTGCAGCATGCGGAGGGAGATTCTCCTTGGCAACACTAGGCTATGTTTAGGCGGCGTGTGCCAGTGTTTGTTCTGGTGACGGTCGATTGATTGAGGTCTCATAGGAAGCAGACAAGACAACAGTTTTTTATGTCGAGAATATTGTTTATGCCTTCATGGATCATTAATTGCTCATTCTGACGTCTTTAGAGGATATATTTAATGAATATCGAAATTAATTGGCAGACTTCAAGAACACATTTCCTAAGTTTACGCTCTTAAAAATAACGTGTCCTGAGGGGGTTTAGTGGTGATGCAACTAAGAAATCATTTTTGATTCCCTAAAGAGATGTCTGAGAACGCTCTGTCATGAAAAAAGATAATATTTTTCACTATATAAAACACTTTGGGTGCACTGTATGTAAATAGGTCAAATATTTAAATATGTTGGCATTACCATACACTGTAAATATCTGTAAAAAAGCCATATTTTGTTATTCACGTTTGTTTTTGTTTTTTCCCCTCATTTATTTATGCTTTGATATGATTTATGACCTTGATCTTTCTTCCAACATCTTTTAAAGATCAAAAAAAGGGACTTTTATTAACATTTTAAATAGTTGAAAGGGGTATATTTCCTGGGTTGGTGTCATATATTACGCTTAAAAACTCTTGTAATGAACTATAAGCTCATTTTCAGTTGTTTTACAGACTTTATATACTATTTCTTATATATTATATCATTTCAAACCACCTAAATGTCAATAAAAGTCTCTTTGTTAAACTGTACTGTTCAATTTTCAACATAAAAAGTTGACAGAGCTGAGATCAACATCCCATAATGCAATACACAATCGTAAATAAACACAAAACACTCGTGAATCACAAAAGATGGAAACTTAATTAGCAGATATTTTTGATAGTTTACTTATCCAGTTCTGTGATTACTTCAAAACTGCAAAAAATGTTTTTGTATTAACAGTTGTATAATGTCGTTTAAATATGCAAATGAGGATTTTTTGTCATTAAATATGCACTCATTTGCATACATAATGTATCTAGCACAAAACAAATTATTTAAAATTCTCATTCAATTTTTATTGACATATTTAAATGTCAAAGGATTATATATATATATATATATATATATATATATATATATATATATATATATATATATATATATATATATATATTTTTTTTTTTTTTTTTTTAAGATTATATTTTTATTATCTCTTCATAGTTCTGTTAAAACACACAGTTTCATTGTAGATTGGATTAAATATATAATGGATTAGGCATTGATAGCTTCTTTATAATGTTTTGCCAGACACAAATGTTTAATATGTTCATTCATTTTAATCTAGCGTAGAGGCCGGATATTTTAAAGTCAATTGGTGAAATAGGTTGGACCTCAGTGCTACACTTAAAAAATTATGTTTGCTGTTTGTTGAAACTACTTATTTAAAATGAGCTGAAACAGTTATTGAAGTTTTTTTTTTTATCAACTTATTTTTGTATGATTAATCCACCTAAATTTGTAAAAATGTATAAACTGGCTTAATTCCTTTATGCTGTCCCAACACAAATCAATTGTGTGGAATTCAGCATTATTTACAGTCTATCAAACAAAAACACAAATATTTGCAATCCATTTACTGTAAAACAATATTTCTGACTTAACTAATTTAGTTGCTTCAACTTAACTTTTTGCGATGCAGTGGCGCAGTCGCTGGTTCGAGCCTCGGCTGGGTCAGCTGGCGTTTCTGTGTGGAGTTTGCATGTTCTCCCTGCCTTCGCGTGAGTTTCCTCCGGGTGCTCTGGTTTCCCCCACAGTCCAAAGACATGCAGTACAGGTGAATTGGGTAGGCTAAATTGTCCGTAGTGTATGAGTGTGAATGAGAGTGTATGGATGTTACCCAGTGATGGGTTGCAGCTAAAAGGGCATCAGCTGCATAAAAAAACATATGCTGGATAAGTTGGCAGTTCATTCGGCTGTGGCGACTCCAGATTAATAAAGGGACTAAGCCGAAAAGAAAATGAATGAATGAATTCTCAGATTTTGTGATTTTTGAGGTATTGGGTGGGTCTAACATACTTAGCCACGCCTCTCCAGATGTCAGTTTTGAAAACAAACAGAAAATGATGAGGAGAAAGTGGCTGTTAAGTTGTAATAACTCTTCTAAAACCCATTTCCTCAACTCTCTAATTGAAATGTCTAGTTTACTACATCCAATTAGCACGCATTAGATAAAACCAAAACAAGCCACGCCCACTGTTTTCTCATTTAATATTCCATTTCTCTAACAACTGTTACAATACGAAAAAAAAAAAACATGGTCGCAGCTTTCGGTTTATCTGAACTTTAAAACAGTATTTTTAATTAACTGTGAATCAAAATACAGTAAAAATGGAATGGAATAAATATGTAAACAGCCTAATTATGTATGAATAAATCCCTCTGTACAAATCTTCAGCATAAAGGTATAAATAAAACAGTGAAGGTTGGTGTATAAGTGCTGCTGAAGTTCAGTATGGCTCAGTGCGGGAGAAAAAAAAAATCGTTTTGATGAACTGGCCTTTAACAGTATGTATTGTAATTGAAATCTACAGACTCAAAATGGATAATGTGTGACAAAAGAAACACTTCGATGTGTTTTTTGGATGTTGTCTTTACACTGGATTGAAAAAAACATGAAGAGTCAAAAAGACTCAAGATTGACAGGTGCAGGAAAACAGTGTTTTTGCTTGCCAGTTTTTCACCGTAAAGTGCCCCAATTATGCATGCTTTCTTTTTCTTTTAGATATTATCTTTTTTGTAGTGTGCAGAAACTGTCTTTAAAAAGTTTGTCTTTCAAAACGAAAAAAAAAAAAAACATGTATTGTTCTGAAACTTTCTTGAAATGAGTCAGCAGTAGTTCTAGCCGGCCTAACAAATTAGCATAATTCCAGTCCATGTTTTTCATAGGCTGCTTGCAAACAGCTTCTACTTCCACCATCAAACACAGGAGTTATAGCAGAGACTGTAAGAGTTAGCTTTGTGTTGTCAGGATATTCAGAAGACAATCCCATACCATACTCTCACTGGTGACTTTGTTAGGTACACCTTTCTAGTACCGGGTTGGACCCCCTTATGCCTTCAGAATAACCTTAGTCCTTTATGGCATAAATTCAAGGTACTGGAAATATTCCTCAGAGATTTTGGTTCATATTGACATGATAGCATCACACAGTTGCTGCTGATTTTTCGGCTGCACATTCATAATGCGAATCTCTCGTTCTACCTCATCCCAAAGGTGCTCCATTGGATTGAGATCTGGTGACTGTGGAGGCCATTTGAGTACAGTGAATTCATTGTCAATACTTAGGTAGGCTGTGGCGTGGACACTATGCTTAGTTGGTACTACTGGGCCCAAAGTGTGCCAAGTAAATATCCCCCACCCCATTACACCACCCACAACAGCTTTAACCATTGATACAAGGCAGGATGGATCCATGCTTTCATGTTGTTGACGCCAAATTCTGACCCCACAATCAGAATGTCGTAGCAAAAATCGAGACTCATCAGACCAGGCAACGTTTTTCCAATCTTCCATTGTCCAATTTTGGTAAGCGTCACTTGTAGCCTCAGTTTTCTGTTCTTAGCTGACAGGAGTGGCACCCTGTGTGGTCTTCTGCTGCTGTAGCCCATCCGACTCAAGGTTGGACGTTTTGTGGGTTCAGAGATGCTCTTCTGCAGACCTCAGTTGTAATGATTGGTTATTTAAGTTACTGTTTCCTTTCTATCAGCTGGAACCAGTCTGGCCATTCTCCTCTGACCTCTGGCATCAACAAGGCATTTGCACCCACAGAACTGCCGCTCACTGGATATTTTCTCTTTTTCGACCATTCTCTGTAAACCCTAGAGAGGGTTGTTCGTGAAAATCCCAGTAGATTAGCAGTTTCTAAAATACTCAGACCAGCCCGTCTGGCATTAACAACCATGCCACGTTCACTTAAGTCACTCAAATCACCTTTCTTCCCCATTCTGATGCACGATTTGAATGCGGTATGTTACTAATATGTAAAGTTGCATTGTAGGAAATAACCTGATAACGCTATTAAAACTGTATTTTTAATTAGCTGTGAATCGAAATACAGTACAAAAATGAGCTTGAAATGTGGCCAATCTTACACTGTCATTATAGGATCAATTAGTCATGATGACTACATATGTTTGTAGTTAATTGTAACTTATCAAACTAAGTTAATCATGTTCTAACTTAATTTTATAAGTTAAGAAAGCTGTTTTAAGTTAGTTTAATATAATACAAGTCCAAATGACTCATAAGGTTAATTTGATTCAGCTTAAAAACTTTCTTACAGTGTAGAAAATACAGTAATTTACCATTTGGTGTGTTTTACAGTGAATAGATCAATGAACAGTTAATCATAAGGATTGTTTTTAGTGTACAGTAACGATATACAATACTGTAAGTACATGTGCTGAAAGATACACGCCACTTTAATATCATTACGGTATTTTTGCTGTAAGTTTGATTTACAGTAAATTGCTGGCAAATTGCATACAAAGCAGCATAATTAGAGCAAATAAAAAGCCTATATTATTAAGCATACAATACAGGGGGCTTTTCTGGAAGTTCATAAATATTCCCCACTATTTGCTGTGTGCATTTGGCTCAAACATCACGCTAAAAGCAAATAATTCTGTGTCAGAAACATATATCCACTTGTGCAAATTGAGTAGGAAATATCCTCTTGGCGCCATTAAACCAGTATTTTTATTTTACTGTGACTCAAGATACGATACAAAAATGAGCTTGAAATGTGGCCAATCATACACTGTAAAATATATATAATCAATTAGTCATGACAGCATATTTTTGTAGTTAATTATAACTTGTTAAACTAAGTTAATTATGTTTTAACTTATTTTTATAAATTAAGTAAGCTGCTCTAAGTTAGTTTAATTACAATAAATATAATACAAGTTAAATACAAGTTTAAATGACTCATGCGTTTAATTTGATTCAACTTAAAAACTTAAGGAAACAAGTATTTTTACAGTGTAGGAAATACAGTAATTTATCATTTGGTGTGTTTTACAGTAAATAGATCAATGAACAGTTAATCATAAGGATTGTTTTTATTGTACGAAAATATACGGTAAAGATATACAATACTATAAATACATGTACAGCAGGTTACACAGTACTTTAATATCATTACGGTATTTTTGCTGTAAGTTAGATTTACAGTAAATTGCTGGCAAACCGCATACACAGCAGAATAAATATAGCAAATAAAAAGCCTATATTATAAAGCATACAATACAGGGGGCTCTTCTGGAAACTTATTTCCATGATTTGCTGTGTGCATTTGGCTCAAGCATCACGCTAAAAGCAAATAATTCTGTGTCAGAAACATATATCCACTTGTGCAAGGGAGAAAATTGAGTCGCAAAAAGTGCAATTATTATAAGACTTGGAGCTGATTGGCGTCGGACAGACATTTTGCAACTTTCAAGAGCAGAGAACGTTTTTTTTTAAAGCCTCCCATATCAAAAGTGGCAGGAATTACGGTTTTCACCATGGCAACAAAAGTGGAGAGCTTTCATTATGCCCCAGACAGCTGAGGGAGTTACTTAAATAAGAGAAAATGTGCATTTGTCTCTTGGTAATCACAGAGAAAAATGGAGCACCTCAAAAGTGTGGATGTGGGTTTCAAGCAGTGTGATTAGAATAACCTTTAACAGGCTCTTAGACAGAAACTCTTGATATAATGAGCTTTATTACTGTAATATCCTGCTGCTTAGAAGACTAGATACCAGATTCTCTCATTCTGAGCAGTCGTTTTAAGAAGCAGAAACCTTGGGGTTCGCTATGTTTTTAATTATCCTTTTTGTTTTTTGTTTTAATGTTGGAGTGACGACAACCTCCGCAGCTGTCGAGTGTTAAAAACAAGTCGTAGAGAAAATGATTTCTTGAAGCCGCTGGATTTTGTTTCTTCCAAAATGTGGCATGTTGCTCAATCTTGTAATTGCATTGGCTTCAACTAGAGTGAAGCCGAGTGAAGAGACAACGTCTGTCTGATTTGGTAAACACGGGGTTATGAGAAGAGATGAACCCAATCTGCTCATCCATCCATCCATTTGCCCCCCAGTTCGAGGTAAAAATAAACCAGACTTTGATTTATAGGACGTCATTTTTTTTATTCTGCTAAATGATCTATTTTTTACCATTTTTAATTATGTAGCTAAGATCTTAGATGCTTTCCCTTTGCAAACAGATCAGAGGGATCCAACTAAATTAGAGGCTTTCTTGGGCAGCTGTCATATTTCAGTCCTTCAGAAGTCTTGCTAGGCATTGATAGCTTCTTTATAATGTATTGACAGACACAAATGTTTGATATGTTCACTCATTTTAATGAACTGCAGGAATAGGTTGGGGCCTACTGTCACGATCACCAGCGATCTATCCCTTGTAGTTTGCTGGAGGACATTTACTATTACTCGAACTACAATTCTGCCACTGAACTGCACTACATTTCCCATCAGGCACCTCACACACACACCAGTTCTGGACCACTCATGATTGTACACACAACTGATACTCATAAGGACTAATGACAAGGACTATTTATACACCTCACTTCCACACACACATTGCTGAGTCTTGTTGGTGCTGTGACATTATGAAATGTATTTTTGCTTAGTCTTTCTATGTTTCTTGACGCTTTCCTTGTTTACATTGTTTGCGGTATCGACCCTATCGATGTTGATCATTGGCTGCATGATGATTCTTAATAAACTGCACGTGGCTCTTCAACTTTGTTATCCAGCATCCTGGTGTTACACCTAATATCAAACGAAAATGTATAGATGCACAATCCATTCACTGTTAAAAAAAAAAGATTTTATGATGCAGCGTTGTCAAAAGTTTAAAGGGGTGGTCCAGAGTTTATTTTTAAGGCTTGGTTGTTTTTATAAGATGCAAAGCAATGTGTTCTCATGCTTTATTTTCATATATCTTACTTTAATTATATACAGATACTCAGCTAACATGAAAACGACTGTCATATTTCTTAGTTCCTCTGAAAGTCCGCCCTCAAGAGGCTCTGGTTGGTCTGTTAACATAATGTGCTGTGATTCGCGGAACGGCTCCACGTCACCAGGAAGATTATCACCTAGTCACATCTCTACATGTATGCGCTGTGCCTCTGCTGTGTAAATACTGTAAGTCAGTGTATCTGTTAGCCGTATCAGACAGAAAATGAGAAGGACACAGCTGAACATCATGGCTGCTATCTAAAAAACCTTACAAGTGTCTTTTGTAAATATTGCATGTGTAGGTAATATGAAACGTTCACATATCTTTTGTGAGTTCGTTATTTGAGATAAAGAACGCAGAAAAAGCATACGCATAAAGAGAGACTGCAGCGCTGGTGAATATTGTGGCTGTTTACAGTGGTTTGATGGATAAATAAGAATTTGTAGCTAAATTATTAGCGGTGCCAAACAGCATTTCCCGCTGCTTACAACCTTGTTTACACCCTTGCTACAACACACCATTAATAATAGAAACTGTGCATGTAATAGATCAATTTTAACAAATAAAAATACTTACAGATTGGGGCTTCTTCTGTAATGGTTAAAGCTGCTCCTTCTTTGAGGAGTTTTAGCCGAATCCAGTACTGAACTGGGAGAGATCCTGGAAGCTGTCCTTTGTCAAATGCTAGCTATATCTTTTTTTTTTCAATAATTTTCTGGAGCGTAATTAAAATGAAATTGTAAGCCCTTCTATCTTTGTGTTGTGTCCTTTGGAAGCTCAAATACAGAAATCTATTACATTTAGATATTATGTTCACACAGCTACGTTACACATCATTCATTTTCTTGTCGGCTTAGTCCCTTTATTATTCCGGGGTCGCCACAGCGGAATGAACCGCCAACTAATCCAGCAAGTTTTTATGCAGCGGATGCCCTTCCAGCCGCAACCCATCCCTGGGAAACATTACACATCAACTAAAGTGTAAAATATAATATTGTAGTGGACCACCCCTTTAACCAAAAGAAACTGTATCTTAGGTATGATGAGTATAATAAATAAGGACATTGAGTCCCAATCAGGGACTGTTTTACAGTGGATTTGCACTTGAACCGGTTTAATCTAATTAAAGATTAAATCAATTAACTTGTGACCTGTTAGCAGAGTTAGAAAAATCAGACAGGGCTTGTTGGAACAACACAATTCTTAAGGGCTTTTTGGGACAACTTAATTGTTTTTTGTTTCGTCCACTTACATTTGTAAAAACTATTAAGTTGACTCAACTGATTTGTGTTGTGACAAGATGAAGGAATTGTGTAGAACCCAGCATTTTGTTATTACAGTGTACTATTAAGTAAAAAAAAAAATTGTATCCCGCAAACGCTATATGCTGGCCCTCGTATACTTTAAGTGTAAAAAGTGAAGTATACTTCAAACTTTCCTATGATAATGGTAAATAAAAGAAAGTGACCGCAGAAGGTGATCACAATCTTATAGAAAGGTTTGAAGTCCTTCATTTTTTACACAAACAGTGTGAAGGTCAGCATACTGTGTGTGTGTGGGATGCAAACTTTGCCTTTAGACAGTGTGTCATGTGCCAACTGAAAGATGTTTTGCTTTCAACTCTTATTTGGGTTAAGTTAGTTTACTGTCTATTTACTTATTTATTGTTTACAATGCTGAATTTTTCTATGCAGTTTTCTCACAGAATAGACAAAGCGATCTGATTACTTCAGCAGCTTTGCCACTGTTTTAGTCACATGTTTTCATACAGTTTAGTCATGTCCCTGCTTGACTTGTATAATAACTTGTGTCCCTCAGTTTGCACTGGACCCCATTATCTTTGGCTATAAAAATCTGGGATCCACCCTTATGAGATGACATTGGCCAGAAGTGACATCATTCAGCTGCGGGAAACTGCGGAAATCATTTTTATTTATGAAAGAGGATGATCTTTGAGCTCAGCAGCTGAACAATATTTTTTAGATATTAAAATCATCAAAAATCACAATATTTAAAATTTAATTTGAACTCGTGTAAATGAATTTAAAAAGTGCTGCCATTTCATATAAATCTAATTTTTTTTTGAAGTCACAGCAAAAGGGTTCCTGGTGGTGGCAGTCTGGTGGCAAAAAGCCATAATGGAAATGCATACCCCAGTCAAACAGATCAAGCTGTTTTGTTAATGCAAAGTTTCAGTCTGAAACAAAAATAACAATTCACATGTTTCCCTCTATTTTTCTCACATAAATATAATGCAATATGCAGACATTAAAGTGCATTAAAGCTGAGATACAACCTGAAAGACAACAATACAACACTTACTATCACAATCATCAGCACTTTTAATAGTTTATTTTACAGACCTATAAAATGCTGTTGTTCTATTGGAATTTTCATTCCAAAATGGCCACTGGGTAACACTAGCGGCATCTAGTGGCTGTTTCCCAAATCGCACTAGAGTGTCGCCTCTTGGTGATTCTATGCTCTTTGCCATTCATACTGCTTACATTTATACTGTATAGAATGTGCTTTTTTAACGGTCGAGTAGTACGTATAAATTCAAATGCAGTACCTACTGAGTAGTTGGCGATTTTGGAAACCGCATACTTCCATACTACAGTATGCTAAAATCAGTATGCGAGCCGAGTAGTATGTCCGAATTCATAAAATTCGAAAATCAGTTTGTGAGAAGTACCTGGATGACTTACTACTTCTGGCGAGATTCTGAAGTGCGCATCCCATGCATGCTGCGATATCCCATGATTCCGCACAAGAGAATTCATAAATGGGAGTGAAGCGACACAACTGACGCAGGTAGGTCATGTTACCATGACAAAATGGCGGATGTAGTACTTCCGAATTCCATTAATACTTTTCACATTCATACTGTATAGAACGTACTTTTTTAACGGCCGAGTAGTACGTTTAAATACTGAGTAGTAGGCGGTTACGGACGCAGCCTTAACCAAACACACCTGATTCAGATTATCAGTTTAGCACAGACTGAAAAGGAGGCATCCAAAACAAGCTGTGTTGGTGATCCTCCAGGAATGTGGTTGAGAACCAAAGCTTTAAATATATCCAGACATCATTTTTATTGATTAAAAATAAATTGTCTTATTTTCTAAATAAATCAATGACTAAATAAATAAACAAATAATTATATTAAATAAGAAAAAGTTTTGTTTTTGGTAAATAAGGATATAGGGTCAAATGAATTGCATTAATTAAAGAAAATAAGTTTAAACATCACCACAGCCCAAAATAAACCCAAGGCAAGGAAACAGCCTAGTAACAGCGGGGCAAGACATGGCGGCAGGAACATGAATTTTAAATGACACACGATTCTCCCGCTGAAACGCAAGCATCAATGGGAATCATTGGCAGGAGATGCGCCAGAATCCTCACATAATTACTGATGGTGTAGAAACTGAGCCGCTGGAGGCCCCGCCCACTCGCGCGCTCCCGCAACCGGAGACTCACGGAGGTTCCGCTGCTGTCAGACTCCGCCGCTCAACGCTTGCCAGACTTGGATAAGAGTGCACGGAGGGACTTGGGGCCGGAGAAAGGATTCAGGAGCTACAATATCTGGAGTCATTCGCCAGTGGATTGTGTCCGTTCTGTGAGGTAAATAAGTCTGCTGATGCATGCTCGCTCTTTTAAATGATGACTTTGCCCCGGCGACCGCGGAAGCCACCCCTTCTCCCGTTAAACGGACCTTGATGTGCTTCGCTGGACGCGGTAAATGCTCATGAAGCATCGCTAGAGTTTGGTGTTGCTATATGGGTTAGAGACGATTTAAATGTTGCAGTGTGTCTTGCTTTATTTCTTCTTTTTGAGCTCGGGGTTTTCTAACGGAGCACTATCAAACATGACACCGGGAAGCTGGTTTAAAGCCCACCGGAGTTCGTCACACTCGGTAGATGTGAAACATCAGGCGGTGTGTGTGTGCATGGGCTTGCTTTACTCCCCAAATGACTGCGCTCTTCTGCAATATGTCATTTTTTTGGCCATTAATGTTTCATGTTGATGTTATGGTGCTTTCAGTTTTTGCACGTTAAGACTCTGACTGGGGAATCTAAACTTTGAGCTCACATGTCTACATGTCAAGGCTCTGCAGTTCCGTTAATGAATGTAGAATTACCAAATAATGAGTTTAAGTAGGGTTGTTCGAGTAAATCAGCTTCATATCGTTGTCAACCTCGTTAGACTGGGTAAATAATGCGTAAATAATTGTGTAGCTAACTAACTCGATTAATACCCAACGATGGTCAGTTTAAGTCATTATATGATGTACGATTATATATTCATTTCTTAATTATTTATTCTTTGAATGTTTTTTCTTTTTTAAATATTTTCCAACTGATATTTAACAGAGCATGGACATTTTCACAGTATGTCTGATAATATTTTTTTCTTCTGGAGAAAGTCTTAATTGTTTCGTTTCCATTAGAAAAAAGCAGTTTTAGTTTATTTAAAACCATTTTAAGGTCAAAATTATTATCCATTTAAGCATTTTTTTCGATATTGAACAAAACATCGTTTTACAATAACTTTCCTAATTACCCTTACCTAGGCCCACACGGAATCTGCGCGCGCAGAATTCCACAGATTTTCCGCAGAATTCCGCAGTTTTCTGCAGTTTTTTAACCCATTATAAGTTCTTTTTATTTACTTGAGTAAATGTGTAAATCTGAAATTATTCAGTTTTTATTCAGTAATTTATTACTTTTTATTTAATATATTAAAGTGTAAGTTATGATACTCCGCTGGATACTCCCAAAGTAATTCCGCAGAAATCCGCAGATTTTTAACAAAATTCTCTGCAGAAATAGCAAAAAATGTCCGCAGATTCCGTCTGGCCCTACCCTTACCTGCCTGGTTAACCTTATTAACCTAGTTAAGCCTTTAAATGTCACTTGAAAAATAGCTAGTAAAATATTTTTATAAAGAAATGAGTCATTAAAACTGTTTATTATTTGTATAAATGTAATGAAAACATCTTCTCTCAAATAAGCAGAAATTGGATAAGAAACTGTGTGTTTAATAATTCAGAGGGGCTAATAGTAATATATATATATATATATATATATATATATATATATATATATATATATATATATATATATATATATATATACATACAACTGCACTATGTTCTATGGCAAGCAGAGTATTGTATCTTTTTAGTCAATCATAACAAATAAAATGTCGTTAAACTGCGTAAATAATGCGTAAATAATTACATTGTGTAGCTAACTAACTCGATTAATACCCAACAATGTTTAGATTAACATTCAGCTGAAATCAGAATTATTAAATTGTTCTTTTTGCAAGTGTTGTGAGAAAATGCAGCACGTTTGATTAATTCGCTTGCATTGTGGGAAAATGCTGTGTTTTTATGCGTATGTTATGTGAGGATTTGCAGCACGTCTGCTCTCAAATGAATGAAGATCTTTTCTTAATTTGTTGGTGTTTTTTGTATGTGTTTTCTTAAATTGCAGCACGTTAAGCTCTCTCGACCACCATACATGTGACTATTTTGAATGATATTGATGCTGAAATGATATATTGTGCAGATTTACTATTGATATGGACTTAGTATTCTTTCACATGCTAGTTTTGCCTTTGCTACATGCATATATGTATGCAAACAAGGACTCTTTTCCACGTTATTGAACTGCTGTTTGGAAGTTATTCTCAAATTGCATGAGCTCAGGTTGCTGTGATCCATTAATGGCGTGAACAGGAGTTTATCGTTCTGGTTTATATCAAGGCAAACCTTTCAGTGCGTGTGCCGTTATTTATTATGAGACAACATTTGAACTTGAACTCCTTTACGGAGTCTCAGGTCATATAAGTTTGCATTATTGATGGACGGGTTTTGTTGCATTCTGACTGACACAACTTAATGGTATCTACTTGCTGCAATTGCACACACACAAATCCCAGATGCCAGCATCGCTTTTCCAGATTGGCTTTCTTATTTGATAAGAGAGGAACTTTTGCCATGGATGGCCCTGGAAATTCAAACATCTCGAATGATACTTTTGGCCAAGCTTGACGTTAGAGATAACTTGCTAGACAGCTGCTTTATGTAGTGATGTGAGCTTAAAGGCACAGCTCACCCCAAAATCAAAGATTTACTCACTCTCAGCGTTTATAGGTTTCTGTTAAACGCTAAAGAAGATATTTGGAGGAAAAAACTAATAAAATGGAAGTCGATGGTTATAGGTTTCTTCAAAATATCTTCCTTTGTGTTCAACTGACAGAAGAAAACAAGTCAAACAGGTACAAGGGTGAATAAATAACGACAGAATGTTTAATTTTGGGTGAACTACCCCTTTAATGTGTGAAAAGAAACCGATTTGTGTTCTTTCAAGGTTTCCAGCGGGGCAAATCCAGCAACATTCATCCATTACAAACACACAATTTGCTTAATATCCAAAAACAACCAGTCAAGATGCTGATTAATTGATGCAGCGGGCTGTATTTCTGATTGCGTAATGATTCATAATTATAGGGGGGAACGCAAATTTGCAAAAACGGTCATTTAATCAGTGGCGTTTTATTGAATAGTTATGCTATAATAAACCTACATGACAAATGAGTAGGAGTTAAAACGGAGACAAAAAAGTCAAACTTTGCACACAAGCCTGAGCATGTGCGCCATTAACCAGAAAAGGACAGGACTCTCTGTAATGTCAATGATTCCAGCGCTATAGGCCATATTGGCGACCCAGCATTGATTTCTCACAGCAGTTGTTTATTAGGCCGACTTTATTCCTCTATTTACTGGCAGACTGGAGTGTGTTAAGGATGTTTGCACATTTAGATTAATGAACAGTTTGTTTTTAGAAGTATATACATATAGAATTAAAGTCAGAATTATTTGTCCTCCTGAGTTATTAGCAATTATTCCCTAATTTCTGTTTAATGGAGAGCAGATTTTTTCAACACAATTCTAAACATAATACACTAGTTTTAATAACTACTGAAACAGAATTCTTTTATCGTTGCCTCAATGACAGTACATAATATTTTACTAGATATTCTTCAAGATACTAGTCTTCGGCTTACAGTGACATGTAAAGGCTTAACTAGGTTAATTATGTTAGTTCATAATTGCAAATCATTGTATAACAGTGGTTTGTTTCATCATTTGTACAATTGGAAAATATGTGGAAAAAATAGCTGAAGAGCTTAATAATATTGAATAATAATTTTTAAAAATGTTTAGAAAAAATTACATACTGCTTTTATTCTAGCCAAAATAAAAAAATAAGACTTTCTCCAGATTAAAAAAAATATAGGAATTACTGTGAAAAATTCCTTGCTCTGCTAAAACCAAGAAAACAAAACGAAAAAAAAAACAAAAAACATTTTGACCAGCCAATTTTATTAGGTACACCTGTCTAACTGCTCATTAACGCAAATTTCAAATCAGCCAATCACATAGCAGCAACTCAATGCAATTAGGCATGTAGACATGGTCAAGACGATCTGCTACAGTTCAAACTGAGCATCAGAATGGGGAGGAAATGTGATTTAAGTGACTTGGAACGTGGCATTGTTGTTGGTGCTAGATGTGCTGGACTGAGTATTTCAGAAACTGCTGTTCTACTGGGATTTTCACGCACAACCATCTTTAGGTTTTACAGAAAATTATCTGAAAAAGAGACATTAAGTGAGCAGCAGTTCATTCATTCATTCATTCATTTTCTTATTAATTTAGTCCCTTTATTAATCCGGGGTTGCCACAGTGGAACGAACCACCAACTTATCCAGCACGTGTATTACACAGTGGATGCCGTTCCAGTCGCAATCCATCTCTGGGAAAGAGCGGCAGTTCTGTGTGTACAAATTCCTTGTTGATGCTAAAGGTCAGAGGAGAATGGCCAGGCTGGTTTCAGCTGATAGAAAGGCAACAGTACCATACCATACCAAAGCAATCAGTGTGGTGTGAAAACGACCCACAGAAAATGCTATAGTGTATCATTTATTGCCTTTGGTCCGGACCAAATGATGCGAACTACAGATGTGAAAGCACATTAAGGGTGCTTTCACATCTGTGAATCGATTCAGTTGTTCCGAAACAGAGATTACAAATGTTACATTGTTGCTCTTGGAGCGGTTTGCTTTCACACTGCAAAGTTTCTAATCGGACCAAAAAAGCTAAAACAAGTCACGTGTGAGTAAACTCTCCTCACATTGGTCAGAGTGTCAGGGTTTATTTTGCAGCGTCCCGCTCAGCTGTCAGGGGATGTGGTGGTTTGGTGGTGATTGAGAAGGTGTCAGAGGAGAGATGCGGTGGGGAGGGGTGAGAAGGGTGCACGACAATGCCTATTTGAGGACCGGGAGGGAGACGCGAGATTACCGGGAGATCATCACTCGTTTGCGGGCATCTGGAGACTCGCGAAACTTCCCGCCCTACTCATAATTTTCTCTTCATATAGCCGTATATGCCTATTACATATCCATAAAACACTGTGATATAACCGCGCTCGGATCGGATCGCTTTCTCACTGCAATCGAACCGCTCCAGGGTTTGTTTCAATCGAGCCGAGACCACCTCATTCAAGCGATCTCGGAGCGATTACTTTGGCGCGGAACAGAGCGTGATTGCCCTGTTCACATATGCCAAACGAACCGCGCTAACTGGGCAAACGAGACACGTTCCGAAACAAAAGTGTAGGTATGAAAGCACCCTAAGTGTGAACTCTTGAATTGAGCATCGTGTCAATGCCACAGCCTTCCTGAGTATTGTTGCTGACCATGTCCATCCCTTATCAACACAGTGTTCCCATCTTCTGATGGCTACTTCCAGCAGGATAACGCACCATGTCAAAAGGTGCAAATCAATAAAGGGCAAATCATCTCAGACTGGTTTCTTGAACATGAGTCACCAGATCTCAATCCAATAGAGCACCTTTGGGGTGTGGAGATTCACATCATGGATGTGCAGCCAACAAATCTGCAGCAACAGCGTGATACCATCATGTCAATATGAAGCAAAATCTCTGAGGAATTTTTCCAGTGCCTTGTTAAATCTATGCCATGAAGGATTAAGGCAGTTCTGAAGGCAAAAGTGGGTTCAACCCGGTACGAGTAAGGTGTACTTAATAAAGTGTCCGGTGAGTGTATATGTTTAGTATTATAGGATTGCTTTTTAATCACACATTCAAATCTCTTTAATCCATCAGGAAAACGGATGCAGACTGCATCTGCAATTAGCCACTAGTTTATCATAGCTACTTAAACAAACCACAGCAGATCCATCCTCAAAAGCGTAAGTAATCCTTATTAATGCTGAAAGGGTGATGTTGTGCTCTAATGAATGGATGCACAGTGAGCTGCAGACAGTCAGCTACGCTATCACGATGTTCGCCCTCTGAATTCACCTTTATGCTCTCCGTCATGGCTCACATCTGGTGTGATGGAAATATAGCGATGCCCCTGCAGCCCTCCGCCGAGACACCTGCTGCTCTTTACAGCCGGAGCTTGACAGAGTCTTCTGCCGTGGCATCCCTTTGGCACTGGTGTCAGAGGAAACCTGCCCTGCTCATCTGCTTCTAGAGAATTTTTTTACATTTCTTTCCAAGACCTAGATGACAGAAAAATAGCAATTAGAAGCTTTCTCTGACGGAAAATAAACCTTTGAACTGTTTGTTTTTTTTCTGTCTGAGAATGCACTGACTTATTTTTTAATAGACACCAAGCCTTTGTTTCACTGGTCTGTTGTTTTTGAGAGCAAGGAATGATCGTGAACAAGGCAACAGTTGAAAAAAAAACTGAATATAGAGTGGGAAATAATGTAGGGCTGAACATATTAATTGGAATTTGATTGCACTGGAAATTAATTGCACTGACATTAAAGATATTTATTATGAAAATGACTAAAGCAAAAGTATGGTCACTTTTACAAACTATCGAGTAGAAAAAAGATAGTATAGAAGCTCACATTTCAATGGACGCTTCCTCTATGAGTGTCATTGAGAGTTGTAGCTTGTTTTATTTGAGCTGATAGGAGTGGAATGAAGGCGAAGGCTGACATGCTTCATTAGTCATAATATCACTGCTCAGAGATTGCTGTCCTGTTATTTAGTAGCCCTAGTTGGTCGTCTTCGTCTATTGACCTCTTATATGTTTTGCATGAGTGCATTTGTGTATTAGCAGTGCTAAAAATGGCATCGTTAATGCTGTGTTCATCACACAACCTGACTGGTTTACATCTAACTTACTTCAAGTATTCAAAGCGTTTATATTCATATGCACAGAACGCAAACACAAAGAAATTCGGACCTACTTTATATTTTGTGGCCTTAACTAATATGTACTTGCACTCAAATTAATCATTTGTAGTTATGCAATGTACTCATTGTGTAAATAGACGTTTTTGCATTGTACTTATGATTGATTTAATACATACAGGTATTTAATCAATCATAAGTACACTGTTGACCCAACCCTTACAACTTAACCCTCTCTTAAACCTACCTGTACCACCAAACCTGTCCCTAACCCTACTCGTATACCACCTCAAGGGCACCAGAATTGTTCTGGAATACATTATGAACACAGTAAGTACACTGTTAAAAAATTATATGACAGGATGTCATGACAACAAGTTATACAAAGTTTAACTTAATATGTCGAAATACCTCCATGTGGACAGCTTTTCTATTGTTACCAGTTTGACCAGTAGCTTGCTGCGTATGTCGGCGGACTTGAGACGGAGAGAGGAGTTGTCGGTGCTTTTGAAAACACTGTAGGTTGGGTTTAGGGAAGGATGAGTGTGGGGATATTGGTGGGTCGGTCAAGCAGTCAGTCGGTAGGTCAGATGATAGCGGCCTCTGGTGGATTTACTCGAGAACAGCAGGCGCGAATAGCACTCGAGAAATTTGAGATCCAAAAAAAAGCATACACAGGGCCTCTGGTGGATTTACTCAAGAACAGCAGGCGCGAATAGCACTCGAGAGAAATTTGAGATCCATAAAAGCATACGCAGCGGCCTCTGGTGGATTTACGCGAGAACAGCAGACGCGGATGGCACTCGCGCGAGAAATTTCATACCTGAAAAAGCATACACAGTGACCTCTGGTGGATTTACACGAGAACAGCAGGCTCGGATGGCACTCGCGCGAGAAATTTGAGATTTGAAAAAGTGTACACATCGGCCTCTGGTGGATTTACGCAAGAACAGCAGGCGCTAATGGCACTCGAGAGAGAAATTTGAGATCTGAAAAAGTGTATACAGCGGCCTCTGGTGGTTTCGCGAAAACAAAAACTGCAAAAAAGGTATTTCCTGATACGTATTTCACGCTCTACAGAAATGTATTCAGGTGTACGTATCAATAATGAACCTGGGTTGCAATATGTTTAGTCAGTTTGATTGATGTAAGTTGAGATGACTACAAAAGTAAATTAGATTGAACAATATATATATATATATATATATATATATATATAAAAAATTTATTTTATTTTTTTTACAGTGCATATTGTATTTATTTTTTGATGCAAGTACATTGTAGTAAGGCCACCTTTTATAAATTTAACAGAATATGCAATAAGACAGCATAGGCTCATTGTGGATACATACTCCTGTCTACATTTCTGGAGAGCATGAATTATGTAGCCAGAGGTACGTTTGGCTGCACTTTGTCTTTAAAATAACTGCTATGGGGCGGTATGAAGCGCTACCAGCTGAGCGCTTACCTCTGCATGTGTGGACAGCTTTTCTGGTGTTACCAGTTTGACCAGTAGCTTAACCATGGGATTCAAGTTTAACAAAAATTGGTTCCAGAAACCAGGTAAAACAAAAACAAAAATCTAAAATAAATAAACAACACGCTAAAAATGTGGTGAAATCATGTTGCCGCAATGGCTTCTCTTTTTCTTGGTTGCTTTAGTAAACACTATCGGTTGGGATTAGGGATGGGGGTGGGTGGGTCAGTCAGTCAACAGTAAGCTGGCCTTGTCAGCTGAAGTGCATATTTCGCCCTCTGGGGAGAAGAGGATGTTCAAAAGAAATTGGAGATCATCAAAAAGTGTATACAGCGGCCTCTAGTGGATTTGCAAAAACAAAAACTGTGAGCTAACGTACATCTGGTTCTGTGTTTTTGCTGTCCCCAGAAATAGAGACCTGGGTACGTATCCACAATGAGCCTGGGTTGCAATTGCAAAGGCAAGCAGAAAATAATACAAACTATAAATAAATAAGCGAAAAAAGTTTTCTATGTGCATAAATGTGTAAATATTCAAATCCAGCAGAGAATGAATAATTGTGCAAATCTGTCTGGAGTAACAGCATGTGCAGTAGCTCCTGATACAATATCAATCTCCATCTTTTCCCATTATAGTGTCTCAGTGCGAAAGTGGGAGCAGTTCCAGTGTTTACCACACGAGTGCATATTTGTTGTATGTAAATGCTGTTATTTATTTGCTATAATTTGTGTTTTGTGTGTGTGTATATAATGGACAACTGGCTATTAGTGTCCGTCATCAGCCAAACACTGACATGCCGATGAATTTCTGCTCTGCTTTTCTGGCAGACCTCCAGCACCAGCAGAGCATCAGTCTGGCCCACAGCAGCCACTGATTCCTGTCATGTCTGTTCACTATGACATACTACCATATTGCACATACAGCTTTTACAGCATGCAGGGGGTAATGTACTCGAATAACCCACTGCATTCGCCTGTAGGTGTAGTAACATCCAGAGCAAAGTCAAATGTTGTCAATTTGACCTTACATTGAATTTTTTTCGTCACTTTCAAATGGAAGGTCAAGTTGGGCACATGCATTATAAATACAGAAGTATTTAATAATAAATTTCAGTGTCAGACATCTACTTAACATCAAGATGTTTATATAAATAACCTATAAATTAGGATCAGAATCTAACTTTTTTATTAATGGCCAATATTTCCCCCCTGTAATTGTTTTCACCTAAACAATCCAACCCAGGCTCGTTCTGAATACACACTCCTATATACATTTCTGGGGAGCAGCAAATATGTCCCAAGAGGTATGTTTTTGCAGTTTTTGTTTTAGCGAATCCACCAGAGGCCTTTGTGTATGCTTTTTAACATCTCAAATTTCTTTCACTAGTGCCATTCATGCCTACTGTTCTCATATAAATCCACCAGAGGTCGCTGTCGTCTAACTGATTGACTGACCCACCTTTCTCATTCCCTAAACCCAACCCATGATGTTTTCAAAAGCATTAATTGTTCTTTGTCGGACTCTAACTCCGTCGTCACGGTCAACTCCGCTTCAACTCCATCACAAGTCCACCAACGTACACGGCGAGCCACAGGACGAACTGGTAACAGGGGAAAAGCCATCTACACAAAGGTAAACAGTTAGCTGGTAAGCGCAAAAAGGAATGGCAGCATACCGCCTCGTGACGTTCATTTTAAAGACAATATGCTGCCATACTGTACGTAGCTCTGGCTGTATAATTCGCAATCTCCAGAAATGTATATAGGGCTACGTTTTCAGACTAAGCCTATGTTGAAATGGTCTTATGTATTTTGTATTTATCCTCTTTTACATAGTAACCAGTTACCGCAATAAACGAGAATGCTATAACCTGTTACAACAGTAGGGGTTTACAATATGCTATTTATAGGAACTCATTTATATAGTATCGTACAGCAAATTTATGACCCATCCTTGTTCTTTCTATTTTTACTCTTGATTTTGTTAATATTGATTAATAAATTATGTATAAAAATGTTTCTTCATTTGAAAAGCAGCAGATCATATTCTGGCTTCCCTGAGATGATAAAGGCATGAGGCAGTGGTTTTTATATGTATGTACAGTAGAAAGTAATAATTTTAAAAATATTTTAATCCTTTAATTCTTTTTAATTTGTAAAGGTATTTGCATATTGCTGTACATCCTGCGTGTATTTAGCAATGTGTAAGCGAGGCGCACAACTAACGCGCTCTACGCTGGACTTTAGACCTTCTTTCAGCTGGTTTATTGAGCAGTCTAGTTTAGTCCCTTAAAATAGCAACACGCCAACAATGTGCCTAAACACACCTCCTTTCTAGACCGAAACACCCATGAGTCCACAAAGTGGTGCAAATGGATATGCTATTTAAATAACGTGGTGGAAAATGGGAAAATTAACTTTGCAGTGGTCTGAAAATAGCAACACGTTGTAGAAACACGTCTTGCGCCTTATTGCGCCAGGTGTATGATAGGGCCCAATGATTGGCGTTGATTTTACAATATTATTTTGAGCGCTAGTTTTATCATTTGGAAAAGTATGCAATGATGTCCTAGCATGAAAACATGGGGCTAAAAACTTCACTACAGTGTTTTAGAGTCAAAATAATCCAACATATGAAATCCATAGACTGACATTATGGGTTTTTTTAGACTGAAAATAATGCTGGGTTCCACATAAATCCATTTATGGATTTACATACATGTACATATCCATTTACATATCCATTTACAGCATGAAGAAATTGAATTAACTTATTGTTTCCAAACTTAAGTAGATTAATCATAAAACGATTACGTTTTCCACTCAAAAACTCAAGAATTGTGTTGTTTCAGCTTATTTTAAAGAAGTGGTATGAACAAACAGCAAACATTACTTCTGAGTATAGTCTGTAAAGTACACAAAGCTGAATTTCTAACGATTTGTTTCAAACTATTTAGAAATTTTTTTTTTTTCTTTTGGGAGAAATTAAAACTAGAAACTTTGCAGACCATTTTTAAAACAGCAACCTTCTACATCATGTGACTAGAAATATCTTACACATATACATTTTTTAAAAATGAAGCATTTTAATACACTAAGTGAAGTTTATTTATAAACAAAATTTGAGAGGATCACATGCTTATGATTGATCACAGCCGGTCCCGCATTATTCAATTTATGACTCACCAATCAGACGATTCCTAAGCCACTATAAATACCCTAAGTTCCATATAACAGCCATTTTCGTTTTGAAGAATACCCCCTTTCCACCCTTACCCCTCCTCCTCCTCTCCTAAATGGGTGGCACGGTGGCCCAGTACTTAGCACTGTTGCCTAACAGCAAGAATGTCTCTAGTTCTAGTCCTTACCAAGCCAGTCGACGTTTCTGTGCGGAGTTTACACGTTCTCCCCATGCTCACGTGGGTTTCCCCTTGGTTTCCTGGTTTCCTCCCACCGTCTAAAACATGCAACTTAAGTTATATGACTAATCCACATCAGCACCATAGACATGCACCTAGTAAGTAAGTAGTTATCTCTTAAGAGCAATCTCTATCTGTTCATTAGCTACTACAGAAAGGGAGTTCTCGAGATCTACCTGAGCTCAAACTCCCCTCTCGCCTTGCAAACGGGAGGGAGCCCCAAGCTCGAGGATCTTATGAGCTCAGGGCTCTCTCCCGGAACAGCATGCCAAACAAGCTTTATAATCAAGCATCAGCTAAATGGGAACTCGTGAAATTGTGTTGAACTGAATGTACGCAGAGTGTGCACATATTCTACTCATCTGGGTTCATCCGGGGCGGCATGGTGGCTCAGTTGTCAGCCCTCTCGCCTCACAACCAAAAGGTTTGTGGTTTGAGTCACGGAAGGTGCGTTTGGCATTTCTGTGTGAGGTTTGCATGTTCTCCCAGTGCTCATGTTTGTTTCCTCCTGGTGGTTTCCTCCACAGTTCAAAGACATGCGCTATTGATGAATTGGGTAAACAAAATAGTGTATGAGTATGTGTGTAAATGCCAGAGTTTTTGGGTGTTTCCCAGTACTGGGTTGCAGCTGGAAGGGCATTTGCTGCGTAAAGCATATGCTGGAATAGTTGGCGGTTCATTCCACTGTGGCGACCCCTGATAAATAAGGAACTAAGGTGAAGGAAAATGAATGAATGTGTTCATCCATCTATAATTTCATTACCCTTCAGTCTTTATTTCTCTCCTCCAGTGTCTGAAACGTCTGCATTTTATCATTTTAATGTCTTCCTGTGTTTTTTTCTCTCTCTCTCTCTCTCTCAGAATGCATTGCTATTGTGCTTGAAAACAGGGCATCTGTTGTGTTCAGAATATGCTTGTGAGAGGATTTGAGGCAGACATAAAACAGAGGATAATGTATGTGTGACACAGAAAAGACCGTATGGCACATGATTGTTAGATTGCATGTATGAGCGCCACGCAAACCAAGCTATTTATACTACACTGGTGGTCGCAACTAGACAGATCCATTTACATAATGTAAAAATCTGCTCAGCTTTGGTTCGTGTCCTCCTTGATGGCTGACCCAGTTTTATATGCGATGGCGTGGCAGAGCATGACATTATGTGCCGTCTGAATGAACTGCGCTCGGACCATGTTGTATTTTCTTGTCGTCGTTCATGTGAGAGACCATGTTAGAGATGGGTGATATCTTAAAAGATTTAAAAAATAGCGATAAAACCCACTATCTGCCTCTACAATCTGCATGTGGTTTGGTCAGGGCTGTAAAGTGCGATGAAAAAATTGATCTGCGCAGTAAATGTATTGACTACATTAGCAGGTGCGCAGTTTTGCATGTGTTTGAGCCTGTTTACAAACACTTTTCGTCCAAATTCACTTCATAATATGGTATAGTATGTAGTAATATAGTAATAATATAGTACATATATAGTACATATATACATAATATATTGTTTTTGTATCTCGTTTAGAATTTACGAATTGGATTTGTGTATTTTTGATTCATTTTTTGAATTTACGAATTGGATTTGTGTACTTTAGATTCGCTTTTTGAATTTACGAATTGGATTTGTGTAATTATAAATCTCGTTTAGAATTTACGAATTGGATTTGTGTATTTTTGATTCGCTTTTTAAATTTACGAATTGGATTTGTGTAATTATAAATCTCGTTTAGAATTTACGAATTGGATTTGTGTAATTGAGAATTTTGTTTAGAGTTTACGAATTGGATTTGTGTATTTTTGATTCGCTTTTTAAATTTACGAATTGGATTTGTGTAGTTATAAATCTCGTTTAGAATTTACGAATTGGATTTGTATAACTATAAATCTCGTTTAGAATTTACAAATTGGATTTGTGTAATTGAGAATTTTGTTTAGAGTTTACGAATTGGATTTGCGTATTTTTGATTCGTGTTTTAAATTTACGAATTGGATTTTTGTAATTATGAATCTTGTTCTGAATTTACGAATTGGATTTGTGTATTTATCAACTGTGTTTTTAAATTACAAATTGGATTTGTGTAATTATGACTTGCATTTTAAATTTATGAATTGGATTTGTGTATTTATTTATTATTTATTGAATTTACGAATTGGATTTTTTTATAAATCACATGTTGGGGCGAAGCGACGCAGTGGTGCAGTAGGTAGTGCTGTCGCCTGACAGCAAGAAGGTCGCTGGTTCGAGCCTCGGCTGGGTCACTTGGCGTTTCTGTGTGGAGTTTGCATGTTCTCCCTGCGTTTGCATGGGTTTCCTCCAGGTGCTCCAGTTTCCCCCACAGTTCAAAGATATGCAGTACAGGTGAATTGCGTAAGCTAATATTGTCCGTAGTGTATGTGTATGAATGAGTGTGTTATCATATGCTCAATAAATTGGCGGTTCATTCCGCTGTGGCGAATAATAAAGGGACTAAGCCGAAAAGAAAATGAATGAATGATTGAATGAATAAATCACATTTTGAATTTACAAATTGGATTTGTGAAATTTTAAATCGCATTTTTAATTTCTTAATTGAATTTGTGTATTTATGATTCGTGTCTTGAATTTACGAATTGGATTTGTGTATTTTTGATTCTTGTTTTGAATTTACAAATTAGATTTTGTAAAAGTAAATGTTGTTGCCCATGTATGAATTATATTTTGTAAATAATGTAATGTATTTTGATCTGGCTCCATACATAACATCAGTCAAGTCTTTGAAAGAACTTGTTTTTGTGTGCACAAATGGCTTTATTTATGGTACAAATAGAATTATTAGCCCTCCTGTTTATTTTTTCCCCAATTTCAGTTTAACGGAGAGATTTTTTTCCACACATTTCTAAACATAATAGTTTTAATAACTCATTTCTAATAACTGATTTATTTTATCTTTGCCATGATGACAGTAAATAATATGTGACTAGATATTTTTCAAGATACTAGTGTTCAGCTTAAAGTGACATTTAAAGGCCTAACTAGATTAATTAGGCAAGTTAGGGTAATTAGGCAAGTCAAGTTGTATATCAATGGTAGACAATGTAAAAAATGTAGCTTAAAGGGGCTAATAATATTGACCTCAAAATTGTTTTTTAAAAAAATTTAAACTGCTTTCATTCTGGCCGAAATCAAACAAATAAGACTTTTTCCAGAAGAAAAAATATTATCAGACATACTGTGAAAAAAAATCTTACTCTGTTAAACATCATTTGGGAAATATGAAAAAAAAAAAAATAAATCACAGGAGGGCTAATCGTTTTAACTTCAATTGTATATGCATGTATATATAGAATTCTATACAGTTATAAAAACTATGTCGGTGATCATTGCATCATAATTTATTTTTATAACGTTCCTGATGACTTGAAAAGTAAAGATAAACCACATATTACGTAAACTGTGTGTATATTGATCTTTTTTTACTCAGCTGTAAAAAGCTAGATGTCTTGTTTAATGTATACATGTGGAATTCATGCATGGTTTTTCCCTCGAGCTTCTAGTATAAAGGAAACAGATATTACATTACGTACATGTGCCACAAAAAATGTGGTATTTGGATTGAGGTTAGCATCTTTAGATCAATTCTGTTATTGTCAACCCTGTTTCTGTCAACTCTGTTAGTGGTTTAAACATTTTAACGATATGTTAAGCACTAATTAGTAACATAATCAAATAGTTATATGTCAGCTCTGTTACTGTGATATTTAAGGGAATTTTTCATTTGCATTTTGAAAAGTTTAATATGACAAAAATACAAAAAATTCTGTTTTAAAATTGATGTATGGTATTTGGATTGAGGTTAGCATCTTGAGCTAAAGCACATGATGGAAGCGTCAATTCTGTTACTGTCAACTGTGTAATAATCTACTCTGTTAGTGGTTTAAACATTTTAACAATACGTTAAACACCAATTAGTAACATAATCAAATGCTTCCTATCACGTTTAAGCGTTTTACATTTTCACACACTTACACAAGCGGACAGTACGTGCGTAGTTTCTGTTATCTTGGGCAATAATTCAATACCGTTTTTATTTTTTGGCGGGATTGTCAGGAAAGGAACAACAACCCTAGAGAAGCGTTAGATAGAAAAATTGAGAAAGATAACCACAGTGGCGGCAGAAAGGAATAAGAAGGTGATGATTATTGAAAATGCCAGAACGGCAGCGAGAAAGAGCAGGAGAGAGGTAGATAATACCACATATGAGAGAACAGAAGTGCTGAATAAATCACTCAGGAACAGGAACGGGAGATTCGTGGCAGAAAGTGCATGTAGACTTGTGCACTTGTGTGTGGATTGACAATATTGCAGTCCAACAACAAGCATATTTACCGAAGCCTGCTTAGATTTTCTTGAAGTTGCATTTGCACAGAGATTAAAAAATACTATTAACCACTTAAACTCTGCGTGACGTCATCGACTTTCACTTAAAGATTTAATGGGCTAGCACTGCACTAGACCCCCGTAAGGGGGTAAGTGTAGAATCTATATTTTATGCACATAAGCATCACTTTGGTTTTTATTCGACTGTACAAAAGTTATTTACACTTAAATACACAGTATTTTGGATACCCGAGCTGGGTATTTTACACTGGTTCATTTTCATATTTTTCATATGACACATGTACAAGTTATAGCTCAAATGAAAGCTCTTGCTGGTGCTCATACGGTTCTAGCATTCTTTTTACTGAATTATATTCACATATCAAACAGTTGTTGAATGAATCGCGGTGTTTCCATGGCGCAGAAATGAAAACAATACATTTAGGATCAATAAGCAGCCCCGGATAGCACAGACAGCTGTCATCTCTTACCTTATGCTGTGCGCTTCAGGGCCATTCTCCTCTGTTTTTGAGGTGATGTGCATAAGTAATCCTTTTATAAGTCTGATGTGGTCCAAACACAGTGAATTATGTTTGATCAAACAAAAGAATAGTGAAATATGTAAACAATAATCGGTCCCTGTGGTTTGTACAGCACCTCTCATCAGATGGAATGCAGTAACTTTTGCATAGATTATGGTAGAGACATTTTTCTTTTTTCCTATGATTACAGACATGTGCAGGAACCACCAAAATTAATTACAGCACGCTAGACCACACAGAACCTAAAAGGTACACTTTCAAATTTGAGTTCATAAAAAAAATAATACAAAAAGCGCCTCTTTTTTTAGATGTTTATAATAACACAGACAACATATACAGATATTTTACACACTTTCAATAGTGTTTTGTGAAAATTCAAAGGGTTTTCTTTAAAATGATACCAATTTTTTGCATTTACACCTCTGCATGTGGATTTGGGAAGCTTTTAAATCTAGGTGTAACGCCGGGGAGTGACACTCACAACAGAAGGTAGGATCCAATATGCAGGTTTATTCTTTGTCAGGCAAGCAATGGTCAAAACAGGTATGAACAGGTATGTGCGGGCAAATCCAGAGTCGAAGTCAATAAACAGGCAATGGGTCGAAAGGCAGGCGGCTAAAACGGATAACTAGGATACAAAGCTAGGATCAGACATGGAGAAACAAGACAGAGAGAAACGCGTTGAAATGTCACTATACAGTAAACAAGACTCGGCCATGTGAAAGAGTGTGTGTGCTGCTTAAATACTGTGTGTAATCAGTCTCTGTAACAGGTTTCAGCTGGTGATGTAATCAGGAAGATGAGTGACCAGGCGTGCGTGATTGGGAGAAGTGCATGTATGAAAATGTAGTCCTGGGGAATGCGGAAGTGAAGTGAATGATGATAGAGGAAACCAGCGATCTCCAGTGAATGATCGCTGGTTATCGTAACACTAGGTAGGCAAAATCCAGGCGGAAATCCCAAAATAGCAGCAGTTTAACTGGTTAATACCAAATGCTAGGGATGCACATTATATCAGTGGCCATATCGTTATCGTCCGATAAATGCTATTTTTAATGTTATCGTTATTGGTCTGATGTCAAAAATAGGCCAATATCTTCAAGCCGATTGATTATGTAATTGTACAGAACTCTCTGCCTCGCACAAGCGTGGGTCAAACTTGTTCAGACTTGTCCAGAGCTTTCCTCACATTTTTTATTCCTTCAAAGTCCGTCCTTTGTTTGTGTGGTATTGCTGTGCATTAATAACTCAGTAAGTAGCCATATTACCTTATCATTGTAGATATGTCTGATAGAGTGCCATTGTGTATTTATATAATCACCTTGCAATTTTGAAATTAGAGCTTTTTTTGCTTTGAGTAGAATATTCTAAGATTAGTTCAAACTTTTATGAAGTTTTTAAAATAAAATCAGTTGTTCACTGTATAAAAAAAAAAATTATAGTACAGGGAAGGCCATTTATTTGGATACACCTTAATAAAATGGGAATGGTTGGTGATATTAACGTTCTGTTTGTGGCACATTAGTATATGTGAGGGGGCAAACTTTTCAAGCTGGGTGGTGACCATGGTGGCCATTTTGAATTCGGCCATCTTGGATCCAACTTTAGTTTTTTTAATAGGAGGAGGGTCATTTGACACATCAAACTTAGTGGGAATTTCACAAGAAAAACAATGGTGTGCTTGGTTTTAACGTAACTTTATTCTTTCTTAAGTTATTTACAAGATTTTAACCGCTTATAAAATGTGTTCAATGTGCTGCCTATTGTGTTGGATTGTCAATGCAACCCTCTTCTCCAACTCTTCCCACACTGATAACAACACCGCAGGAGAAATGTCAGCACAGGCTTCCAGTATACGTAGTTTCAGGGGCTGCACATT
This sequence comes from Danio rerio, assembly GCF_052040795.2. Taxonomy (NCBI): domain Eukaryota; kingdom Metazoa; phylum Chordata; class Actinopteri; order Cypriniformes; family Danionidae; genus Danio; species Danio rerio. The sequence continues at coordinate 6,468,441 of NC_141039.2, forward strand.
TTGTATCTTCTCACAATTGATACATCTCACAATTTGACTAAATATTTTTAATATTTAATTTTGTTTTCATTAAAGAAATAGAAGTTTATTTCACAAAATTTAAATTTATTGTATTTTAATTTAGTTTTATCGTAATTTATTATAATTTTATACTTTTGATAATAATATTTATTTCAAATTTGATTTCAGTTAATTTTCTTGAAATTACATCTTGCATGTGTTATATGTTGGCTCTCAATTTGACTAAATATTCACATTTTTAACCTTTAACTTAGTTTTATTAAAGAAATAAAACTATTAATCACATTTATTAACTTTATTTCACAAAATTGCAATTTATATTAATGTTTATACATTTCACAGTGTATAACCATTTCATCAAATTTGATTTAATGCTCTACAGTTGCATTTTTTCCCCTTTTTTATTTAAGTAATCAAAAAAACATACATTAATCGGCATAACTAACAACACAACATAAATATAGACATAGTGCTTTAACATTGTGTATATATCAACAAAGACAAAAAATAAAATAAAATGCAGACAGCATCAATACAAGCAAAACCTGACAGCTTCAGCATCATTTTGTCCACCTACAGTTACATTTAGCTTTGGAAATAGTTTATGAAAGGATGCCACATGGCAGTGAACTTGGACCCGGAACCATTTAAACTGAGTCTTATTTTTTCCAAACTAAGGAAATGCAACACGTCATTGGCCCACTGTTTGAAAGAAGGGGGAAATGATCGTTTACAATTGATTAGAATCAAGCGTCTTGCTAAAAGAGAAGTAAAGGCAATGCAGTCTAATTCACTTTTTGACAGATTGTTATTTTCATATACAGTACCAAATATAGCAGTTAAAGGATTTGCACAAACGTCTTTACAAAATATTCTGGAGTAAGATAAAAAAATATTTGACCAAAATACAGATAATCTGGGACATGACCAAAACATATGGGCTAATGTAGCAGGGGACTGCTTGCATCTTATACAGATGGGGTCAACAGAGGAATACATCCTTGCCAGCTTGGCCTTGGAAAGATGAAGTCTATATACCACTTTAAATTGAATTAGGCTATGTCTAGCACAAATAGAGGATCTATAGATTCTATGTATAGCCTCACTCCAGTCCTCGTCTGTCAAACTAAAATTAAGGTCTAGTTGCCAGGAGTCTCTTTGTGTAGATCTAGAAGTAGTACAGTTGCATTTTTAATCAATTCTAAATGTCGAACGCATCCTATATGAGTGTTTCTGGTGGTTTGTGCACATATTATAAAGTTGACTGATGGATATCCTACTCTAAAAAGCATCAAATCAAATATGTGTTTTATTGAATTACAGCTCAAAGTAAATCCCAGATAATTGCACAAACTATTATTCAATCCACAAAACGGACCATAATTAAATGCATTCCGATGAATGTGAGCTAGCTCAGCGAGACTCATAATTTGAGCTTTTGATGTTTTAAAGTCTTCAATTATGCCTTAAGCAAAGCATTAAAAAAAAAAAAACGAGTGTGTCCGAGTGTTTGGTGATGATTAGCTTTAACCAGAGGGCGTCTGTTTGCTATAATCTTTTAATGGCCAACGCACTGGCGTATGCAATAATTCCATATGCAGAATATCTGAGAGCCACGAACGTGCTTTTGCTGGGGTTTTTGCATGTGCATTTGCATGTTTCCAGAAGAGTGATCTGCATAAAAATGTGCTAGTAGTTTCTGAGGTCAGATAGAGATCTACTGAGAGAGCTGTCGGTCCAAATTACCATCTCTGTTGGTTCCTGTAGCTGCTCATCTTCTCTTTCAGACCTAAAGACCAATGTATACTAAAGCATTCTCATCCAGCAAATGCAGGGCTTTCTGTGGATTCAGAAACACAACACTGTAAATCTTCAAAATGCTTGTGTTGAGTGGAAAATATATGTATTAAAGTGGGATAGACAAGATTTTTTAGCATTATAATTTTTTTCCACTATTAAACATTTTCCTATATATGGTTGAAACCAAAATTATTCGCCCTCCATTGAATTTTCTTTTTTAAGTGTTTCCCAAATAATGTTTAACAAAGTGATGCATTTTTAACTGTATTTTCTATCATATTTTTTGCTGTTTTATTTTGGCTAGAATGAAAGCAGTGATTTAAAAAATAATTTAAAACATACACACACAAACACACACGTGTTTCCTCATTAAACGCAACGAAAGCGAATGCTTCGCGTTGTTGTGTCAGAATCCTTGTGAAATACAGTCATACTTTAGGACGCTTAGTTTAAGCAAATTTGATGAACGCGTTCATTCGTGTTGAATCTGAAGGGAGTCGCTCCAGCACGCTGTGTGTGTGTCTGTGTGTGTCTGTCAGGCCCGTTGAGGGGTGTCAGAGGTGGAGTGAGCAACGTATCTGAGTAGGGGCGTGTGCGCGCGAGACGAACCTGAAGGACAGTGTGGGTGAGTTGCGCGCGACATAGGCTACCTGAAGAGCTAGGAGGGATGCGGTGAAGAGGGGTGTGCAATGTATTTAACGACCGGTTTGCGAGAAATTATCATTCATCTGCGGGCATATCGGGAGTCTTTGGGCACTTGTTGAATACAACTAGTTTTAGCAACTGGATGAATGTAAAGGAGGATTAAGCAAAATTGTTTCTACTCTATAATTAATGTTCTCAACTCACAGCAATAAAACTTTACAATGAGTGCAACAGTTTGTATTCTATAGTTTATTATTATAATTTTCCATATCTGCAATGTCTGTGTTTTGGCAGAATCCAACATGGAAATCAATGTTTTCTTTATTGGCATTGATTGTTTTGAAATTTAAATGTCATTAACATGCCTGTGTTTTAATTTCTTTAATAAATATGGCTGTCAAGCCAGGATCTTGATGGTTTATTGTGGGTATGTTGTTTACATGAAGAAATCTGTGTTACAAGTTAAACAAAAATTCTAATGAACAATTATATTTTGAATTTTAATTCTAATAAACAATTATATTTTGAATTTAAATAGTTTTTGTCTTGCGTTTACATTAATTTTACATTTGAATAGCCAAAATTACAAGTTTCAGTATTTTAAATGTGATTAATCGCGATAAATTTTTTAAAAAGGTGCTATCTAATTAGTTCATTTTTTATCGATTGACAGCACTATATATATATATATATATATATATATATATATATATATATATATATATATATATATATATATATATATAAGCTCACCGGCCACTTTATTAGGTACACCTAAATAGTACCGGGTTGGACCAACTTTGCCTTCAGAACTGCCTTAATCCTTCATGGCATAGATTCAACAAGATACTGGAAATATTCTTCAGAGATTTTAGTCCATATTGACATGATAGCATCACGCAGTTGCTGCAGATTTGGCGGCTGCACATCCACCACATCACAAAGGTGCTCTATTGGATTGGGATCTGGTGACTGTGGAGGCCATTTGAGTACAGTGAACTCATTGTCATGTTTAAGAAAGCAGTCTGAGATGATTTGCGTGATTTATGACATGGCGTGTTATCCTGCTGGAAGTAGCCATCAGAAGATGGGTACACTGTGGTCATAAAGTAATAGACATGGTCAGCAACAATACTGTGGCTGTGGCATTGATACAATGCTCAATTGGTACTAATAAGCCCAAAGTGTGTCTTATCTTAAGGATACAGTACATCCAGGAGGTTGTTATCTTAGAATAAAGCCGGCTAATCAACATCCTGACATTTATTTCCTTAACCCTTTGATGCATAAGCTACAAAATAGATATAGAAAAAATAAGCTTAGACATGTAGTGCATCAAAGGGTTAAAAGGTAACCATCCTGGATGTATTTTGTCCCGCTTATAACTTGGATACTTGCCAGAAAAGGTAAAAAATTGACACAAAACATTGTTCTGTACTGGAATAGGTTATTAGATCTTTAATTAAATGCAAAGCTGACAGATACCTAAACAGCTAATGGAGTATACACTAACCTACGTATTACTAATTTGCAAGATAGTGCCAAACAGTCAAAAAAAGTGACAGAGAAGCAAATAAAAATTGACGTGGATGTAAGTAAATGAATGTGATTATATTTATTGACATTAAAGGTGATTTGAAGTTCCCGAATCAGCCTGTGTTATTTAGCAGTTGTTATCTCATAATAACATATATTGTAAAAAATAACAGTAATTTTAGTTTTCCTTATTTTGTGATTTTTATTTCTCCCCGTATATTAATGCATTTGGGTCCCACTTTATATTAAGTGTCCTTAACTACTATGTACTTACAAAAAAAAATACAATGTACTTCCTGTGTTTATAATGTATTTGAGAACACTTGTGGTGCTTTTAAGTTGGGATAGAGGTTGGGTTGTGGACAGGTTTGGTGGTATGGGTAGGTTTAAGGGTGGGTTAAGGTGTAAGGGATGGTCAACAGTGTATTTACAAATGTAATTACAAAAGTTAATTACAGATGTAGTTACATACATGTATTTTAATCACGCATAAGTACAAAGTAAATACTTGTATTTACACAATAAGTACATTGTAACAAACTATTAATTTCTGTGTAAGTACATATTAGTTAAGGCCACTTAATATAAAGTGGGACCTGCATTTGAATTGCATTGTAGGACCTTGATTTTTCCTCCAACAACCTTAAAGTTTGTAAAAGTGTCTTTTATTAAGAATTTTATTTGCTCAAATGAAAGTTAGCAAGGACACAACACACCTAATGGGCGCACATGAGCGCAAATGCATTTGCTATTTAAACAGTGTACTGCAAAACGTCAAAACGACTCTTGCGCCGAGCTGAAACTAGCATACAACGATTTCGTTGCGCATTGCGCCAGGTGTATGATAGGGCCCATAATGTCACAACTGACCAATCAGAATTGAGTATTCCAGACAGCCCTGTAATAGTCCATTCATCACGCTTTCAAACTCTTGTACAGTTTGTACTATTTTTCAAGTCTACGCATACAGTCGGCACATGAAGCTAAAAACAGATCCACTTTCGACTAGTCCATTTTTTGAAAGTGTGTAGTTTTCACATCCCTAGCGAAAACCGTATTCCTCCCTCATGACATGTTTCTTTTTTATTTTTATCCTCACATCTCTCCTTTCCAACTCTCTCTGCATGCGCTCCCCCCTTTCCTCTACTTTTCTGTCTCAGTGCATCAAAGAGCCAATTTGAAGTGCCTTTTTGGGTATGGCAGCCGCTGCCTCTGTGTCTGTGAAGCTGGCAAGACCAACGCAGTCAGACAACATGGCTGGCAGGGTATGCCAACAGACGAGAGCCGGATGCTCTGCAGAAGGACAGATAATGAATGTTATTGTCCGGCACGGTGTGTTGCGTCCTTGCAAACGTTCATTTGAGCAAATAAAATGCGGCGTTCGTTCAGTGACTGAAACGGCGCCAGAAAAATAGCAACTTAATTGTCCTCATCACAGCGAACGCGTAATGATAATTGTGCCGGTGACCTCTTTTGTCAACAACAAGCTTGCATTAAATTTGAAAGCTCTATTGACAGCATTTGTTTTATGATGATGATGGATTCAAAGTCATTTAGTCTCCCGCTTTATGCGTTGAAAAAGGCAACTACATCATAAATCGTTACAGCGGAGGTTGATGTTTTTAATATGCTTTTTCTCTATTACACGATTGCTTAAGCAGTAAATCTGTCCAAACTGTTTCTTTGTTTTCAGGCGGATGAACTTTTATGCATTTAACGCATTGACTGACATATAACAGCTCATTTAAAGTGGTTGATTATGTAAAAACAAGTCAAGATCAAGCTAATTGCATTTGGAATCAGTTTAAACAAATGCATTTCCAATTAACTGGAAATAACATGCTAAACATTTCAGTTTGCACGTGGATTGTTTTAAAATAAATACGATCTCCGTAATTAACTCAGTGTACTTCTCTTTCACAAGCAGATGTGACACTGGATATAACTAGACATGATTCATAAGCATGCTGGTTTGTGCTAATTGTTTAATTAATTGTCATGTTTCATTTGAATTCATCTTGCGGCTATAATCACTGTGCATACTGTATTAAAGGGAGAGTTCACTTAAAATTATTAAAACATTTTCAATTAATTTACTTACCTTCTGGCTATAAAATATGCATCGGAAATGACTCACTCTGGCATTTGTTCATTTCTTAAAGAATCGGATGTCTGAAGCACTTCAATAAATACGCACACATTCAGCTGCGCCTCTTCGCCTCTTGTTACCCTTTTGTTGTGCTATTCGCTTGTTAAGTGGTGACGTGTTGGTGACGTATGTAATACTGTTTCCGGGTCCAAGCTGCTACTCATTTGAGTTAAGAAATTATTTGTTTATGATCACTGTTTATTCATGTGTGCAGAGTTACTGAAGTTTGTCCTGCGCGCTTGCGTTTTTTTTAGTTACTTCTTTGGTTTGGTGCGTTAATCTGATCGTTACTATTATTCAAAAGAAGGTAATGATTTGCACTCAATTGCTTGGTACTGTTTTTATTTTTACTTTTTCTTACATTTTACGGGTGATAACAGACAAACAGACGTTTCGGCACAAAGCCTTCCTCAGTGTGTGACACAATTCTCTAACTCCACCCTTTTATTCCATAGTCAATCACAATGTGCAATTAGTTAAACCGTCACTCTCATTTCATTATCCATTAATCACACAATAACTTATAATCTTCACAGCAATGACAATAAACAATCTTCCCATTTCCGACCTCACTCTACAGAGATAAAGTGCATCAACTATTATCATTAATCAGGTGTACATCAATACAATAAAATTCTAACAGTTGACATTAAAAGTTTTTTATTCACATCATACTTTAAAGTTTATTTTATATAAAGTTATAGTTTGCACAACAATCTTTGGGCTTGCTGCATAACAAATACCAACATTTTAACAATTTATAAAACAATTAATCACTTTCTGGGCATTGGGTCTTAGGCAGGGACATATACATTGCGATCGTGATTTTCGAAAGTATTAAATCGCTTTGTAATTGTTTATTATTACCATTTCATGAGTCTCCCCATACAGTTGAATAAGGCACTACTTGGACCCGCCACTTCGTGTGACGTCACACTTAACAAGCGGATAGGTACCCTTTGCAAAGGGTACCCAAAAACTGGTACGGATCGCTTTTTCGTACTTTTTGACAGTGAAAATGTCCATAAAAGCCTATCGAACCGAACTGTACCACTCAGTGGAAACGGACCATAATTGATAACAGAACATTTATTTTTGGGTGAACTATATCTTAGGCTGCGTCCAAAACCGCCTACTACTCAGTAGGTACTGCATTTGAATTTAAACGTACTACTCGGCTGTTAGAAAAGTACTTTCTATACAGTATGAATGTGAAAAGTATGAATGGAATTCGGACGTACTACATCTGCCATTTTGTCATGGTCACGTGACCTACCTGTGTAAGTTGCGTTGGTTCCCTTCCATTCACGAATTCTTTCGTGGGGCATTATGGGATAGTGCAGCGTGCATGGGATGCGCACTCCAGAATCTCGCCGGAGATAGTAAGTCATTCGGGTACTTCTCGCATACTGATTTTCGAATTCTATGAATTCGGACATACTACTCAGCTCGCATACTGATTTTAGCGTACTATATAGTATGGAAGTATGCGGTTTCGGACGCAGCCTTATTCTTAAATATTCTTTTAATCTTTATTTTTTGATGTATTACTAGAAAAAAAAATCTTGGCCATAAAAGCCTACCGAACCGAACTGTACCACACAGTGGAAACGGGTCATTTGACAGTGAAAATATCCATAAAAGCCCAACGAACCAAACTGTACCACTCGGTACAGTGGTACAATGAATTATAATTGATAACAGAATTTTCATTTTTGGGTGAACTGTATCTTATTCTTATATATTCTTTTAATCTTTATTTTTTGATGCATTACTAGAAAAAATCTTGTCACAGAAGCTGTCAGAGGAGATTAACTGCTAATGAACCCGGAACGTTCCTTTATAATAGGTTAACTGAGACATTTATAGTGATCACGGCGCCATCATTACCTCAGGCGGTGTTGTCTCAGATGAGCGGTGTGTAAATATTCTGTTGAATGAAATCAGTCATGTTATTTGGCACTGCTCAGTTAGGAACAAACCCTGGAACGAACACGATTTTTAATATCTTTTTTGTCTGCCACTTTAATAACTTACCTGTTTTCTTTCTGGATAATAAGTATTTCTTGAACGATGTTCTTATTACGATCTGCTTATTAAATTCATCACAGTAGAAACTCAATCACCAGCCTACTTCTTTTGCATTCAGAACTGCCTTGATTCTTAATAGCAGAGATTAGGAAACATTTCGCAGAGATTTTGGTTCATATTGACACGAGAGCGTGAAAAATGAGTTACGTGTATTAACAATAACATGACACAAGGAGAAAGTACTGAACCACCGAAACATATTTAACACATTATATAAAAGGCTTTTTTTGGTGATCCCAGCTTAAAGACGCCTCTCATATGGAGAATGAAGTCATATGCATTGCTCAGGTGTGAGTTTTTTAACAGAGCGTAAAAATCTTGATAGTTCTGTGGGTCTCGTCTATTAAATCTGATCTTGAAATTTTGTTTTCTATAACATTTAAGTCAGATGTTTGGCTGGGCCATTCTACAGCTTGTTTTTCTTTCTCTGAAAGCATTTGAGAGTTTCCTTGGCTGTGTTTTTGATAATTGTCTTGCTGAAATGTCCAACCTAGTTTCATATTAATCCTCCTGCTTATGCAGATGTTGGGTTGCTGAAGAACTACTGAGAGATTTCAGCTGCTGTCTGGACTTTTACTGCATTCTACAGATTCTTTTCTTCATGTGCTCAATACTTTTTTTCTGCATCATTTCATTTTATTACAAATAACTTTACAGTATTTGTAAATGGATTAGTTTTGTTTTCTTTGCATATAATTATTTCTTTGGTTGTTACCAACATCTGGGGAATTCAGGAAGAGGACAAATAATAATAATAGTAATAATAATAATAATAATAATAATAATAATTTAAAAACAACAACAACAACAACAATAATAATATTAATATTAATAATAATAATAATAATTAGTAGAAAAAGGAAAGAGAAGACAGAAGAAAGAGAAGAAAAAGAAAAAAAATAGAAAAGGAAGGGAAAGAAAGAGTAGAAGAAAAAAAGGAAAGTAAAAATAAAGTAGAAATAAAGTGCAGCCGACAAAACAATGAGATTAAGAGTAGAAAAAAACATTACTAAAATAATGATAATATACGAATAGTAAAAAACTCAAAGTAAAGGATAATATTGAAAAGAAGAATTTAGGTAATACTATGATGAATTATTATTATTATTAATCATAATATTAATAATAATAATGCTAATAACAATAATAATAAAAAGGGTGAAAGATCAAGAGGAGGAAAGATAAACGTGATAACTACAATATACTAACGCCGATGATAATAATAATAATAATAATAATAATAAAACATAATAATAATACTTCTATTACAGTACAAATAATTTCCTTCCCATGTTAATATAATACTTTTATGTTTTGTGGCAAGTACAAGTATTGTTTTCTATTAATTGTTTTTCTATTAATAACTTGTTACACTTAAAAGAACTAACATAACTCATCACTGAAAACTGTCATAAAATAAGTTTATCAAACTTAATTCCTTTAATTATAACAAGTCAAAGTAATGAAAGCTTTCTGTTTTTACGGTGTACAGATATTTCAGCTGCTGTCTGAGCTTTCACTGCCTTTCTGCACCTCCCTTTCTTCATGTGTTCAATACTTTTTCCCTGCGTCATTTCATTTTATTACACATAACTTCATTTGTAAACGGATTACTTTTGTTTTCTTTGCACTTCATTAAACTTACACACAGACATAACCCACAGTATATGCTATAAAACTGCTGGTTAACAATTTTTGATATATAATGACTTATATTTGATTGTTACTATAAATTAATTCAGTTCTACTGCAATAATGTGCACCTTTTGTATTGTGTTCAGTACAGTCTTTTTAGCATACATGCTGCAGAAATCGCATGCTATTGCTAACACTGTCAATTAGGACACCGATATTAGACTTCCTAAGTACAGTAACTGATGGATCCTCCGGTTTCATGTTTCTAGTTCTTAACAAATAGCCTCATTCTCTTCTCAGGACGTCTCCGTTGTTCACAGCTCAATAACTCTCCTCCTGCTTCCTCTGTACGTCTTCTCTTTGTCATTTTCTTTCATTATAACCGAACATTTCTATCTTCTCTTCTCCCTCTCTGTCCTAAATCTCTTTTAATTCCAAACCTTGCCAAGAATCTCACCGCTAAATTTCATTAGCGGAAGCATTTGCATTTTTTCCGTCAGCGCGTTACCAACGAGTTAGTGTCAGCCGGTTTGAGGAGATTCGTTTTTTAACTCTCTCTCTCCACTTTTTTCTGAAGTGTTATCTGTCAGACGTTTTTGCTGGGCTCAATTTAGAGATTGTCCTTGCGGCATTAGCACGCTAGCACCCTAATGTAGTGCAAGTCAGGGAAGATAGCACTAGCAGGAGGGGGAAAAAGTAACCTCTACATCAGCAGAGATCCTTGGCGAGAGATAGCGTAAAATTGCCCTTGGCCTTGTAGATCCAGCAAGAAGAGTGTGGTGTTTTATAGAAAGCCTTTAAAGGTGATAAGAAGACTGGCACCTGGAAGACGATATGTATCTGTTAGCGAACTCTTCAAGTGCAGTCGCTGAATTTAAGTGAGAGATTACACTTTGACTTCCTGGGCAGAATTAAACCAATGCCCGGTGCATTTTAAGTGCTTGGTCAGTTTTTGTGGCTTTAGTATGTTATGATGTGTAAATCGATGCTGTAAAGTGGCATTGAGTTCAAGAATGCTCAATATTTTAAACTGAACAAAATTAATTTTGAAAATGGAATTGCTCGTGAGCAGGACCAGATAGAATGTGCTGACAATTTTTGCTATTTTTAAACAGAATTTTGTACAAAATCTGCAGATTTATTTGGAATGGTTTTAAGGGTAGAGTATCTAAACACTAAACTACATTTTATTTAAGGTTTTCGATGCAAATCCCAATAGAAATCTAATTATTTAGTAAAACAAAGCAAGTTTCCCCTATACAGTGCATATTTTTTATGTTGCAGCCTTATTCCAAAATGGATTAAATTAATTGATTTCCTCAACATTCTACACACAATACCCCATAATGACAATGTGAAAAAGGAGTTTTTAAAATGGCTGCAGATTCATAAAAAATAAAAAACCTCTAAAATCACATGTACATCAGTATTCACAGCCTTTGCCGTGAAGCTCTAAATTGAGCTCAGGTACATTCTGTTTCCACTGATCATTCTAGAGATGTTTCAGCAGCTTAACTGGAGTTCACCTGTGGTAAAATCTGTTGATTGGACATGATTTGAAAAGGCATACACCTGTCTATATAAGGTCCCAGGGTTGACAGTGCATGTCAAAGCACAAACCAAGCATGAAGACAAAGGAATTGTCTGTTGATCTCCGATACAGGATTGTCTCGAGGCACAAGGCTGGGGAAGGTTACTGAAAATTTTCTGCTGCTCTGAAAGCTCAGATGAGCACAGTGGCCTCCATCATTTGTAAGTAGAAGATGTTTGGAACCACTCTTCCTAGAGCTTTCCGGCCATCTAAGCTGTGTGATTGGGGGAGAAGAGCCTTAGTCAGGGAGGTGATCAATAACCTGATGGTCACTCTGTTTGAGCTCCAGCGTTCTTCTGTGGAGAGAAGAGAACCTTACAGAAGAACAACCATCTGTGCAGCAATCCACCAATCAAGCCTGTATGGTAGAGTGGCCAGACAGAAGCCACTGCTCGTTTGGAATTTGCCAAAAGGCATCTGAAGGACTCTCAGACCATAATAAACTAAATTCTCTGGTCTGATGAAACTAAAATTGAACTCTTTAGAGTGAATGCCAGACGATACGTTTGGAGAAAACCAGGCACCGCTCATCACCAGGCTAATACCATCCCTACAGTGAAGCATTGTGGTGGCAGCATCATGCTGTGGGGATGTTTTTCAGCAGCAGGAACTGGAAGACTAGTCAGTATAGAGAGAAAGATGAATGCAGCAATGTACAGAGACATCCTGAATGAAAACCTGCTTCAAAATGGTCTTGACCTCAGACTAGGCCGACGGTTCATCTTTCAGCAGGACAATGACCCAAAGCACACAAATATCAATGGAGTGGCTTCACAACAGCTCGGGGAATGTCCTTAAGTGGCCCAGCCAGAGCCCAGACTTAAATCCTATTGAACATCTCGGGAGAGATGTGAAAATGGCTGTACACAGTTGCTTCCCATCCAACCTGATAGAGCTTGAGAGGTACTGCGAAGAGGAATGGGCAAAAATCCCCAAAGACAATAGTGCCAAGCTTGTGGCATCATATTCAAAAAGTCTTGAAGCTGTAATTGCTGCCAAAGGTGCATCAACAAGGTATTGAGCAAAGGTGGTGAATACTGATGTACACATGATTTTTAATTTTTAATAAATTTGCAACAATTTAAAAATATATTTATGTTATTTTATATTATATCTCTATTGTGTTCAGAATTTTGAGGAAATCAATTAATCCATTTTGGAATAAGGCTGCCCTTTCCGGATGCACTGTCAGTTGAGATGACAAGAAAAGATAATTTAACTCAACCAAAAAAACAAACAAAAAAAAAAACAAAGTAAGGCACCAAGGTTTTTTGATAGTTTAAAGTACACCAAATTTCACCCAAATCCATAATAACAAATCCAGAGAAACTGGTCAAATGGTCTCCATATTTATATACACACATATAAATCTGCTTTCATCGGAAGTACTTCTGCCATTTCATATCAACATGGTCTCTTCAATATAAGCATAACTATTGATTTATAACCTCAAACTTGTCAGTTTCCATGTTATACACTGAATTTCAGAGCACTACTTCTCTCATTAATTAAAGACCGTGATATACTGCAATGAAACCCTTAAATATTTTATTTACTTAAAAATACTTGAAGTGCAGTTTAAAGACTTTACTTGGTTAATTAGGCAAATTAGATTGATTATGCAGGTCATTGTATAACATTGGTTTGTTCTGTAGAGTATCGAAAAAATATTGCTTAAGAGGGATAATAATATTGACGTTAAAATGGTTTTTAAAAATTAATAACTGCTTTCATTCTAGCTGAGATAAAACCAATAAGACTTGCTCCAGAAGAAAAAATATTATAGGAAATGCTGTGAAATTTTCCTTGCTCTGTTAAACATCATTTGGGAAATATTTGAAAAAGAATACAAAATTCACAGGGGGCAAATCATTTTGACTAACTGTATATTGTGTATTAATCTCCTCCACTGGCTCCACTTTCTCTAAATAGCAGATCAGAATGTGTGTGTGCTTCCTTAAAACACACCGAATCACACAAATCCCCTAAATTGGCAAAAGTAGCAGGATCAAGACATACTGATGGATATTTTCCGCTGTTTACAGTCGCCTGGCTTGTCCAATACGATGTGCTTCACAGTCCGTAGTCTAAGCTCATTTTCTGGTCAATAGAAGCAAGGTCAGAGAAGTTTGTTTCGCCTGTACCCACAGCAGTCGCATGCTCAGTTTATCAGCCGGCGCTTCATTCACTGTCGGCTGCTGCTGATGCTGTGTGTGTTTTATCTCCAGCTGCTGCCGCTGGTGCATATGCTTGAGGAAAGCAACCCAGACCAATATAGCCGTGACATTTCCCTCCTTGACATGGATGAATAATCCAGCACTGTTTATTAGAGTTGATATTTAGATTCAAAACAAGTCGAATTTAAATGTAATGCGACTGGGATTTGGATGCATTTAAGACCAGTTTCCACTGAGTGGTACGGTACAGGTCACCTTTCTCATGCATGCATTTTCACTGCCAAAAGGGAACCAATGGCACAAATAGGAATGGTGTACGACAGAAAGTTTCAGTCGCACTTTATAACATCAGAAAGGTCCGACCCTTCCTATCTGAACATGCAGCTCAACTCCTTGTTCAAGCTCTTGTTCTCTCCAGACTGGACTATTGCAACTCTCTACTAGCCAGGCTTCCAGATAACTCTATCAAACCGCTTCAGCTGCTTCAGAACGCAGCAGCACGAGTGGTTTTAATGAACGTAAAAGAGCACATGTCACTCCGCTACTCATCCGTTTGCACTGGCTGCCAGTTGCTGCTCGCATCAAATTCAGAGCTCTGATGTTTGCTTACAAAGTGACTTCTGGCTTTGCTCCTTCTTATCTGCTCTCACTTCTGTAGATCTATGTGCCCTCCAGAAACTTGCGTTCTGTGAATGAACGTCGCTTCGTGGTTCCATCCCAAAGAAGGAAGAAATCACTTTCCCGAACTCTCGCATTTAATCTGTCCAGTTGGTGGAATGAACTCCCTAACTGCATCAGAACGGCAGAGTCACTCGCTGTCTTCAAGAAACGACTAAAAACTCAACTATTTAGTCTCCACTTCCGTTCCTAATCTGCAATTGCCTCTCTGGTTCTATCGCTAACTGTATTACAAAAAATTAAAATAACAAATACTAATGTTTGGCTTCTTACACTTTACATACCTGAAACTTGTCTGAAGCACTTATTCATTGTTGCTCTTATAGTTGTGTAAATTGCTTCCTTGTCCTCATTTGTAAGTCGCTTTCGATAAAAGCGTCTGCTAAATGACTAAATGTAAATGTCAACGTCATTTTTCTTGTACAGCGCGTCTGCTTAAATTCACATTCTAATTTATGAACTGAAAGACAGCCGGCTTTTCGGTTTTGAATCATGCACATCAATTGTGAATAAATCAAAGTATTCTAATGTGTTTTGATTGGTAGTACAAGTTATGTTTCAATGGCAGCACCTTTGTTTTGGTTTGTGAATCAAGCAGTGTTTTTTGTTAAATGTCCTTGTCTGGTGTAGTTAGTTAGGCACGACAAGGTTTTGCTGATTAGTGTGGCTCATTAAGATGAATGAGAGCAATAACGGATCGCTTTCTCAAGGTATTACAGACCTCCTTGGCTGATTCGCACTAACAAACAATAGTAAAAGTGCAACAGAGACACAATATCTTCAGATACAGCAAGTCGTTCACTGGTTTTAAGGTTTAGCTCACCCTAAAATGAATATTGGCATGTTTTCCTTATCCTTGTGTCTTTCCAAACCGGGGTAGGGTTGGGTATCGTTTGGGGATATTTTGATACCGGTGCTAAATCGATCATACCTGTCAACATTAGGATGTTAAAATATTCCCCAAATTATTAAATATGTTAATTTGGAGCTGTTTCATTGTAAATAAACAGTTAAATGGTCAGTAATATGTTTTATTATTATTATTTACAAAAGAAAAAATAAACATATACATTAGCAGCAAATACATTAGCAAACAATTCAGCTTATTAAAACTAATAGCTATTTTAAAGAAACAGAATCAAGCTGTCAAATCTCATTAGCCGTTTTCTCACTGTATAACGTGCATATTCTGATTAAAGCGCAACGAATGAATTACTTATTTATTTAGATGTTTTCGTTTGATTACATTAAATAACAGAGGTATCACTTTAAAAATGCACACATCTAACAATATAATGAAGACATTCGACTGCTTTCCTAACTTTTTTTGCTCATTTAAGACAAATTTACTTGTGTTTGAAAAAACAAAACACCAAGATTAACATCTTTAGATATTACTATTATTAATTATGTGTATATGTCTGTTCATACATGCACCTAAAAGTCAGACTTTCACTCCGCTTCAAATCGCGTGCACAGAATCCGTTTGGGGAAACATCGTCTATTTATCACTATGGAGCGCGTCAGCTGACAGTCATGCACCATATGACTGTTTTGAGAATCGCATAGGAGGGGTGACATTGAAATTGTAAACAGTTTTTCATATATTGTACTGGTTTTTATTATTTATTTTAGCTTTGGAATTGCTTTTTGGGATTTTAATGTTGAAAAATTAAAAAAGTTACTTTTATTGACTTTTATTGACAATTTTAAGTAATATATTGTGTGGATTGGCAATACAAAACTTGGTAATAAACTGTCAGTACTTTTTTATGTTATTTTACATGTTATTTTATAAACATAATACTCTATATATTGTTTCAAGTACTAAAATGTCAATAAAAGTCACTTTGTTAAACTGTTGAGTTGAATTATCAACATCAAAAGTTGGCAAAGCAGAAATCAACGCCCCATAATGCAGTTCATAACTATACAGAAAAAATATACAGTTGAAGTCAGAATTATTAGCCCCCCTGTTTATTTTTTTCCCCAAATTTCTGTTTAACAGAAAGAATGTTTTTTTTAGCACATTTCTAAACATAATAGTTTTAATAACTCATATCTAATAACTGATTATTGTATCTTTGTCATGATGACAGTGAATAATATTTTACTAGATATTTTTCAAGATACTTCTATACAGCTTAAAGTGACAGTTAAAGGCTTAACTAGGTTAATTAGGTTAACTAGGCGGGTTAGGGTAATTAGGCAAGTTATTGTATAACGATGGTTTGTTCTATAATATATAATACATAGCTTAAAGGGGTTAATAATTTTGACCTTAAAATAGTTTTTAAAAAATTAAAAAACTGCTTTTATTCTAGCCGAAATAAAACAAATAAGACTTTTTCCAGAAGAAAAAATATTATCAGACATACTGTGAAAATTTCCTTGCTCTGTTAAACATCATTTAGGAAATATTTAAGAAAGAATAAATTATTAAAATGTAATAATAATTCTAATAATTCCGACTTCAACTGTATCATGAAAAGCAGAAACTTTTAATTAATTTTAATTTAATGTTTTGTATGTTGAATGTTTTGTATTCAATTTGTCGTTTAAATCAGTAGATTAGGGGATGGATTTTCTTTTGGGTTTTACATTTCAAAATTTCACATTTCCTTCAACGCGGTTAACGTTACTTTCCTTCAACGCGTTTACGACCAATTTTGGAGTGAAAATAGTTTTTACACCAACTTGTAAATGAAAGTCCACTCTCCTCCTCTCCTCTCCTGGAGATTTAAGTTGGTCTGGGCAGAAAAACACTTCAATGTCAAGACTTTGTCAGCTAGCCCAATTAGTCCTGAAGTCTTAAAAATTAGCAAAAGGGGGGGGAAAAAGAAGCTACTCAGATGTTGTTTACAGCCCAGTGTGAGCTCCGTCTTGGAAATTTGGTTATGGCTCTACGCCCAGGTTTTCCTTCTCCAGCACTCGGAAGCAGCAGGAGGAATCCCTTTTAAATCCTCATTAAGCTGTTTTCCATATAACTATGGCACAGCTGATTGAGAATTAATTCGCCTCATCTTCAATTTGCTTGATCGCGGTTGGCTGCTCACCTGCCTCGATTTTCCACGCTGATCTTTGAGGTATGAGGCTGCTGGGACGTGCCAAGCAGGGCAATTACCAGAGGTTAAGAGCAAGGAGACTCGTTTATTTATTTTAAAAGGAAGGAACTTTTTGAAGGCCTGCTTTTGGATTGTTGACGTGACGTCGCATTTTCACTGTCATGCAAGAATAAAAATAAATTCATGAGTCGAAAAGGATGATTTTAGTCATTATGTAAAAGTTCTGTAAGTGCTTAAACGTTTGTTCGTTTCCCACACACTGAGGAAGACGTTGAGCTGAAATGTTTGTGATTTATTTTGCTCAAGGGTTGCGGATCATGACCTTTTGAGTTATATATATATATTAGGAACTTGACTTCTAGTTTACATTTGGTATCAGAAGTGGCTAATATAAAAAAAGGCAAGGGCTTCTACATTTTGCTTACCAAAATAAAATATGATCATGACTTGATTGTAAATTATTTCATTAGGACAATAAGGTCTGACTTTGCTGAGGCAAAAGTCTTGTCACTTAACAAAAATAATGCACAGTATAGAATAAAAAGTCATAGTAAAGAGTTAATAATGTGTTTGACTCCCATGAGCTTGGATGACTGCATCCATACATCTCTGCAATGACTCAAATCACTCATTAATAAAGTCATCTGGAATGGCAAAGAAAGAATTCCTGCAGGACTCCCAGAGTTCATCAAGATTCTTTGCCTTCATCTTCAATGACTCTGACTTCATCTTACCCTAGACATGCTCAATAATGTTCATGTCTGGTGACTGGGCTGGCCATTCCTGGAGCACCTTGACCTTCTTTGCTTTTGGGAACTTTGATGTGGTGGCTGAAGTATGAGAAGAAGCGCTATCCTCCTGTGGTTTGTAATGTAATGGGCAGCACAAATGTCTTGATACCTCAGGCTGTTGATGTTGCCATCCACTCTGCAGATCTCTCGCACACCCTCATACTGAATGTTACTCCAAACCATGAATTTTCCTTCACCAAACTTAACTGATTTTTGTGAGAATCTTGGGTCCATGCGGCTTACAGTTGGTCTTCTGCAGTATTTGTAATGATTGGGATGCAGTTCAACAAATGATTCATCAGAAAAATCGACCTTCTGCCACTTTTCCAAATGATCAACTAGAAGTCAAAGTATTATTTGATGTTCTTACAATTGGGATCAATAACAAGACTTTTGTCAGGTAGTGTATATATAGCATCCTTAAACCCTGTGTTATTTCTCTTTCTTGAAACTGCCAAGCAATTTTTTGGACTAGTTTATTTTTTGTTCCCTACAAAAAATTCTTCATGTGGCCATCTTCTTTTAATCCAGGCTTTTTTTTAAACCTGTAAGCATTTTAATATCATCAATGTGGTGTTATTTAAAAAAGAGAGCTGGTAGCTAGTGTTGTCATGTCACTGGAATTCGCTACTAACCGGTAATTGAATTTAATACTGTCCATTTCCTGCTAACATTTAAGCACATTCCTAAACGCCGCTGATTTGCCATTGTGTTCACGTGCTCAACAGAAATGACTGGGATTGGCCGTGAAGGTCATCGATTCACCAAATTCAAATTCATCGCTGTTTACTGAGTGTAACCACTGATACAGGGACACTGGAGCATTTTAAAGCGGTGAAGATCTGATGCATTTATAAGCTGACATATGAGCAATCCGCTGATGAATTGACTGATCTTCATGGGTTTGAAATGCTCCAGTGTCCCTGTATCTGTGGTTACACTCAGTAAACAGTGGTGAGTTCGGTAAACTGATGACCTTTACAGCCAATCACAGTCATTTCTGTTGAGCACGTGAACACAATGGCAAATCAGCGCTGTTTAGGAAGGCCCTCAACAGCACTTTAATGTTAGCGGAAAATTAACGTTTTAAATTCTGAACCAAACGGTACAGAAAATTGTAAGTATTGTGAGAACAAAGCATTTATAGAGTTATAAAACATTATTTGTGGGGTATTTTGAGCTAAAACATATCGGATTATATCTATTCTGAACTATTCATATCTGATAAATTTCCATATGAAGGAGGTCTGATCTGAGTTAATTGGTATCCATGAATGTTTTCTGCTTACATCTACGTCACCCATATCCGATCTATGTGAGAGAGAAAAATTGGGTCACTTGAAGCATTGAGTGTAAATCCAGCCTTCATGAGTTAACATTTAGCTGATGATTGATTATATAGTTTGTTTGGCATGTTGTCCCGGGAGAGAGTCATGAGCTCATAAAATCCTCGAGCCTGGGGCTCCCTCCCATTTGCAAGGCGATGGGGGAGTTTAAGCTCAGGTAGATCTCGAGAACTACCCTGCTGTAGTAGCTAATGAACAGATAGGGATTGGTCTTAAGAGATAACTACTTACTAGGAGCATGTCTATGGTCAGATTTGGATTAGTCAATTAACTTAAGTTGCATGTTATTGGACTGTGGGAGGAAACCGGGGAACCCGGGGTAAACTCATGTGAGCATGGGAAGAACGTGTATATATATTCCGCACAGAAACGTCGGCTGGCTTGGTAAGGACTAGAACCAGTGACATTCATGCTGTGAGGCAACAGTGCAACACTGGGCCACTGTGCCACCCATCTAGGAAAGGAGAAGGAGTAGGGGTGGAAGGGGGGATTCTTCAAAACGAAGATGGCTGTTATATGGAACTTAGGGTAATTAAAGTGGCCTAGGAATCGTCTGATTGGTGAATCATGAATTGAATAATGCAGGACCAGCTGTGATCAATCATAAGCATGTGATCCTCTCGAAATTAGTTTGTAAATAAACTTCACATAGTGACCCCTTACATTTTCAACTTCAAACCACATAAATATGACTATTTTTCTCAAAAACAA
The DNA here is from genome assembly GCF_052040795.2 of Danio rerio. NCBI lineage: Eukaryota > Metazoa > Chordata > Actinopteri > Cypriniformes > Danionidae > Danio > Danio rerio. Next base: position 6,488,677 of record NC_141039.2, read on the forward strand.
TTATGTTTTTACAAAAAACAGCATGTTTAATGCCTACCCATTTATCAATAATAACTATCATTTTACATAATTATTACCATTATCTCTTTCCACTGGCCACCCATGCTGATTAAACCCAGTCTGGCATCACAAATCCACTTGTTTGGTCAACAATGCCAGCATCTTCGCAGGTAAAAGCTGCCCGTAATTTCACTGTCTGCAAAGCTCCTTCTGAAATGTAGCTATTACAGGCCGAATGACAGAAACACACTCTGGAAACCAAGGCAACATGCTTTCATACGCCTGTCAAACCAATCAAATGCCTCTCGCAGCGCTGTAGAAAATGGCAAGAGAAATGGTGATGATTTGAGAGCTCCCGGTGTGATCATTCAGCGTACGCTTGGTTTTCGACAGATTCGCAATGATGTCGTACTGTGTGCTTGCCAAACCTGGACAGAAAGAAGCTGGAGCCAAGATTGATCGGAATCAATATGAGACCAGTGCTCGTTTTAAACGGGTTTCATTGAATTTGGCTTTTATGTCATTCACTTTTCAAGGAACTCACTTTGAATGATGCTGTTAAAAGAAAACATGTTATGAAATGAGATGAAATGGGTTTTATTGTTGGAAGAAATATGCTTTTGAACATTATTTTTTTGGAAATTGTCTTGTACATGTATATTTTTTGTAAGGATACTTACTGATTGTCTGAAAGCTCTATTTAGCTGTGCAATGTTCTGATTTACAGTTAAAGTCGAAATTATTAGGCATCCTGTGAAATTTTTATTTATCAGACTAATACAATTTTCACAGTATTTTTAAAAATATTTATTTATTCTGGGGAAAGTCAAATTTTCCTTTTAGTTTGTCAGGAATATATATATATATATATATATATATATATATATATATATATATATATATATATATATATATATATATATATATATAGAGAGAGAGAGAGAGAGAGAGAGATTTTTTTTTTTTTTTACAATTTTAAGTTAGTATTTTTAGCCCACTTATTATTATTGACAAATATCCTGACTAATACTCAGAAATTGTGACTTGATGTATTTTAATATTGTCGATTTTTTTATGACCAAGTGTTCATTCGGATGTCAGACCAATGTTATAACAAAAAAAAAAAATGTTAAAAGAACAGAGCATTTAAGAAATATCTATAGATTCATCATCCTGGATTCATACCCGTTATCTCTTCATGCTAGTTAGGAACTCTCAACACTTCACTAAATCACTTGAACATCGCTGGTTATCATAACAACTAAACAATTATATTCAATGTCAACAATCGTAAATGTGCACTGAATGGCTTGTGTTTAAATTGAGCAACTTTCTGCATTACGTCCAATTAACTAACTGTTAAATTTTATTATATGAAGGAGGTAATAAAGAAACATATTGGTAGAAAAAAATCATCATATATCAAATATTGGCTGCACAGATTTCTAAATATCGGCATCGGCCAGAGAAAAACCCACATTAATCGACCTCTAATAAATACAGCTTTGGTGAGACTTCAATATAAAATAGTTATTTTGAACTTTTACAATTTGTATGTGTCATTACAAAATTAGATTTGATAAATGTGTGCATTATACTGAACTAATTGGTTTATGTTTAAATTGTGCAATTTTCTGTATTACGTCTAATCAATTAGCTGTTAAATTTTATTAGATGAATGGGTAAAAAAGAAACATATCGGTAAAAATAGCCATCATATATTGGATATCGGCTGCTCTGGTTTCTAAATATCGGCATCTGCATCGGCCAGAGAAAAACCCACATTAATCGATCTCTAATGTGTAATCAGGAGGTGATGTGAAACTGGTGTGTGAGTGCAGTGCATAATGGGGCCTGTAGTTCAAGTGAATGTTCGCAAGGACTACATCGCTGGTGATCCTAACAACTACATAGTTATCTTTGATAAAAAAAAAAGATAAATGTGTGCAATTATTGGCTTATGGGGTTAAAAAAAATAAACATCAGTTTAAAAACGCCACTATATATTGGATATCGGCTACCCTGATTTTGAAATATCAGTAGCTGCACTGGCCAGAGAAAACTCCATATTAGTATACTAATTACTTATTTATTTAAATCATAAACTTATGAAGATGTGAATGTTTAATCAGTGTTAGCAAGTCCGCTTTGACAGCCCTAAAAATACAATTTCTTATCCTTAGAAAGAAACCAGATGAAGAGATCTTCCCCATTTAAAAAAAACTCCAATGACCCTCATTCTTTTCACTGGCGCAGTCAGGTTTACCGCACCAATCGTCCCCGTCTTGCCGCTCGACTGTGTCATAAATATCATTCCATCCTTGTCAGGGTTGAAAAAGCACCAGCGAGAGCTTAGCACTGCATTATTACCAGGGACTTACGGAGGCAGTCTTTTACACACACACACACACATATGCCTCAAGAGAAGCCCACTCCTGCGCTCCCAACTAATGTTTGTTTGTTTCTTTAACACGTTGTCGGAGGCAGGCCGGGGGTGCAGGCGATAAGGAAGAACTGCAAATCTCACCAGGCTCATGCAAGGTTTGCTTTAATTAGTGTGTGTGTGTGTGTGTGTCTCTGGCTCAATGCAGACACAGAGGGTCCCTGGTGTGTGCGACAGTGGAGAAGGAGGGATTGTTGTTTTTTTTTTCTGTTTCACAAGCGGCAGCTCCACATCTCCTTCATCCGTGTGTCCGCCCTCTGCTTTCGCTCAGTGCCGCTAATGAGAGCGGATTATGGGGATGCGAGATGAAAGGCCTGTCATTCCTCTGCTGACGAAGATCTGTGTGTGTGTGTGTTAAAGGTTTTATAGGTGATCCCAGTGCACCAAAACCGTTTTATGTTTACAGGAGCAAAAGGGAAAGCTGATAGCTTTAACCTATTTGCAGGTAACCGCATTAAACATGCCCTCGCCCCCCCCTTGATTTGGACTCTCAAAAGGGCAACTTTGTGTGGATGTGATGCTGAAGGTTTCGGGTTTGGTAAATCATCCCTGTGGCTTTTTTTTTTGCGCGGTTGGGAAATCTTTTTTTTTCTTTGAAGTGAAGAAGCAAGGCAACGCTGTCGGCAGATGCACGTCTGTCTGAGCGCCAGCCTCCAGCTCTATGGGATTTTATTTAGTGTGTTTTTTTTTTGGAGTCTTTAAATAGCATTGAGAATAAATTTTCACAGTTTTGCTTAAGCAGCCCCGAAGAGATGGGACCTGTTTGGTCTGTGGAAGTGGAGGATCTGAAAAATAAGAGGCTTTTATAACCTCATTAAAGACTTTTAGAGAGATGAAGTCCTTTTGTAATGTTTTCCAAGACAAAATAATAGAAATAAAGTATGAAAGTAATTATAATAATAATTAAATAATTATAATTAAATTAATTACCTACTGCAAAATTAGTTCTACTTTATTTTTGATTAGTAATGTTCACAGCTAAAAACTTGAAGCAAAGTTTCAAAGTACTCAAAGTACATTGTACTTTTTATTTTTATTTTTTATTTATTTTATTTGGTAATTTTTATCACTCCAAATTCAGAAAATACTGCAAACAATTCTTTCATTTCGACTTAGTCCCTTTAATAATCAGGAGTCACCACCGCGGAATGAACCGCCAACTTATCCAGCATATGTTTTACGCAGCGGATGCCCTTCCAGCCGCAACCCAACACTGGGAAACACCCATACACTCTTGCATTCACACACATACACTACGTCTAATTTAGCTCATCCAATTTACCTAAAGTACATGTCTTTGGACTGTGGTGGTAACCGGAGCACCCGGAGGAAACCCACACGAGCACAGGAACAACATGCAAACTCCACACAGAAATGCCAACTGGCCTAATTTAATAATTAACAATCAAGGCCTATTTTATTTTGGTAAAATAAGTATAATCTAAAGGCCTTTGCCTTTCATATAAGCCACTTCTGATACCAAACTATCAACCAGAAGTCAATTTATTATTTGTTGTTTCTAAAACTTGAACAGGTGACAAGACTTGTAAGTTAGTGTAGTTCCTAATCTAATTGACCTAGAAAATAGCTCCCTTTAATTTTCCGTTGGTTGGCTTTTTTGAAATTTTTGAGTGAGATGCTAATGGTCTAATCCGATTCAATGATTTATGCTAAGCTAAGCTAAAAGTACTCTCACCAGAATCAGAAGTTGGCTGAATGGAATAAAAAACCGTAAAACTGAGCCTGTTTTCAAAATAAGTGGAGTTACATTCATTTGGACAAGTTTAAAGATGATTTTCTTAGCATTTAATTTTTTTGAAGCCTCAGATTACTGATTTTCAAATTGATGTATTTCATTAAAATGTAGTTTTTTGTTTATTAAATTGTTTATTCAGCATACAGATGATGTATACATTGACCCATATGGCTTATGGTTTCATGATTCAAGATCATTCTGCTGTAAAAACAGCTCTAAAAACAATAGCTTTATTACTCAACTCAAGTCAGGCCAGTCTCGTGCAATAACTGTAAAGATGATCAGCTATGCATTTCGTTCAAATATAAATTGCTCTATAAACATTTGTATTATTCAGCTTTCTTTGTATTTAGTAATTAATGTTGATTTAGTTTAGTTACTGTGTGAAGTGGATCAGTTATTAGTTCAGTTAATCTACAAGCAGCTCTACTGCAGGCGTGTTGTAATTTGCATTCATAATTGATTTATTTTAGTTCATGTGTAAAGCTGAACAATTTTGAATTCTATATAACAAATCTAGGACATGTCTTGTGTCCTCATAATTCAAAATTTGTAAAAATCATACCTAATGGGTTCTTTTGATCATCAAAATTTGCCACAGGTTTTCTTTGAGGGTTGGGTTTAGGGGTAGAGTAAGGTCAACTAATATGCATGCTTTACAGTATAAAATACATTTTGCCTATGAAGAGTCCTCAAGTGTTTGTGGTTATTTGCTGCAAAACTCAGCAGGTAAATACTGTAAAGACGAATAATTTTTAGTTATCACCTCCCTAGTTGATAGATTACACAAGGAATAGTAATAGTGCCATTTTAATTCTGCTTATTTGCTAACATTTTTAGCCCTAAAATCTGAACATTGGATTGGAAGTCAGGTTCAAAACTTTTGTTTCATTTGTTGTTTTTACAGGTGGGATTTGGGAAATTAATTTTTTAGCACTCCATAATCCAGAAAATAGAGCAAATAGAAGGTAAAAAGATTAATAAAGTATAATCAGTTGTATATCGTCATATTTCTCTGTAAAAAAAAACCTTTAGCATATAGATTTATATATAAAACTTTGGTGTTTCTGAGGTGGAGATTTATGAAAAAGAGAAAAAAATATATAATATTTTTAAATAGTTTTTAAAGATACTTATATTGTAGTTTAGACACTATTTGATAAAGAGTAAACAAAAGAAATGCTAAAAAAGTAAAAAAATTATGAGCCGTCCTGTGAATTTTGTTTTCTTTTTTTAAATATTTCCCAAATGTTGTTTAACGGAGCAAGAAACTTTTCACAGTATTTCCTACAATTTTTTTCTCCTGGAGAAAGTCTTATTTGTTTTATTTAGGCTAGAATAAAAACGGTTTTTAATTTTTTAAATAATCATTTTAAGGTCGAAATTATTAGCCTCCTTAAGTGAAGTTTATTCATAAACTAATTTCGGGAGGATTACGTGCTTATGATTTATCACGGCTGGTCTCGAATTTGTTAATCAGTATCTTCCAATCATTCGAGACATAAGCCACTATAAATAACCACAGTTTTCAATTCACTTTATCTTCGTTTGGAAGAAACCCCCCTCCTCCCCTTTTTCCTCCTCCTTTACCTCTGACTGGGCGACACGGTGGCCCAGTGGTTAGCACTGCGAGCCCCACAGCAAGAGTTAAGTAAGTTAGCACTGGCCCCCTAGGACCGGCGGATGTTTCTGTGAGGAGTTTGTATGTTCTCCCCGTGTCCGAGTGGGTTTTCCCCGGGTGCTCCAGTTTCCTCTCACCATCCAAAGACATTCAATATACATAAAAAACCAAGCATTTATCTAATCCTTGTGTTCTCTTAGCTACAGCAGCGGGGGAGTTCTGAGATCCACCGAGCTCAGGCTCCTCTCTCGCTCTGCCAAACGGGAGGAAGCCCCGGACTCGAGGAGTACTTGAGCTCGGGGCTCTCTCCCGGGACAGCATGCCAAACAAGCTTTTATAAATCATCAGCTAAGTGTGAACTCTTGAAGCAGTATTTATTTTGGTTGTCTACGGAACAAACCATTGTTATACAATAACTTGCCTAACTACACTAACTTGCCTAATTAACCCAGTTAAGCCTTTACATGTCACTTTAAGCTGAATACTAGTATCATTGAAAAAATCTAGTAAAAATATTTGTACTGTCATCATGGCGAAGCTAAAAATAAATCAGTATACTGAAAAAAGTACCCCAAATCACAAAACTGCCTAATGCATGAATGCCCAGTGTTTCAGCCTGCAGTGTCTCACCTTAATAGCTCACTAAAGACGTTTTTTTTTTTAATTGTGTGTTTTATTTTTGCTCTGAGCTGCGGGCTCCTGGTGTGAGTGTTTAACCTTCAGTCGTCCTCCGGGAGCCTCTGCCCGTCCTCTGCTGTTTGCACTGATCTCATTGAGGCCAGTCTTTCTGCGATGGCATCTGAGTCCGGCTGAGGGGGTCACACCCTGTGATTCCTGCCCTGTGAAGTTTATTGCCATGCTTAGATTTCCCGATTTGTCCACCTTCTGCAGGCTCTGCTTCCCCTGATGGTGTGACTTACGCTCAGATGCTTGATAAAGACGACGGAGCCGGATGGATTTTTGCTAAGATCTGTCAACATGATTGACGGTACAGTGCAGGCGCTGCAAAAAATTATATTCATAAAATGTGCCAGAGCTATCGGACCAAATGCAGCTTGAAGATATATTACTTACTTACTTTCTAGTGTGTGTGGGTGGGAAGGTACCTTAGTTTTGAGTTCACGTTTAGATGTGGTGCGGCACAACAGGAATAAGAAACAAATCCTCCGAATTTTGAATAGGCTGAAGTGTTTTATCCAACCCAGTGTCATTCTGAAAACGTAACCCTATATACATTTTTGGAGAGCGCCAGATACATCCCAGGAGCTATGTTTTTTTGCAGTTTGTGTTTTTTTGCAAATCCACCAGAGGAGCTGTGTATGCTTTTTGAAATCTCAAACTTCTCTCGCGAGTGCCATTTGCACCTGCTTTTCTCGCGTAAATGCGCCAGAGGCCACTGTCGATTGAATGACTGACTGACTGACTGACCGATCGACTGACCCACCCTTCTCCTTTCCCAAACCCAACCAACAGTTTTAAAAAGCCACATTCTCACCCTGTTATTTACTCATTTATTTTATTTTTTGGTTTCTGTTTTTGTCTTACCTGCTTTCTGGAACCGTTCTTTGCCATACTCAAACCCCGTCATCGTGGTCAACTCCTCTCTGCGTCTGCCAACGTACATAACGAGCTACTGGAAAAACTGGTAACAGCAGGAAAGCAGTTCATACGGAAGTAACCGGTCAGCTAGTAAACGCGAAAAGGAATAGCGTCTAGCCCTATAGCATTTGTTTAAAAGACGAAATGCAGCTATACGTACTTCTGGCTAAACAATTTCCGATCTGCAGAAATGATATATAGGGCTACGTTTTCAGAACAAGTCTATGTTGGTTTTATCTTAATCAGCTACTGAACTGAAATGCTTCCTATGATACGAAAGTAGTTTTTCCAATTACAAAGTCCGCCATGTAAATCCCGGATGTACCATTTCATGACTGCAACTTCCTCTTAAAGAGAATGGGAAATGACTCTTGTTTTATGCAGGTTACTCCCAAAATACACCTATAACTCAATAACGGAATAAGAACAACCTTTTTAGACTATGCGTTGGGCACACCAACCATTTTTCCTATCCTTAAAATAGGGTATTCATCCTATGGCCTATGTCTTGTCCTATGTGAACTTGTGTTATGACTCGTTTCCACTGAGTAGTACAGTACGGTATAGTACGTTTCAGTACGGTCATCTTTATTAGGCTTGTGTCTAAACTGCCAAATGATACCAATGGTACTCTTTTGGTGAGTGTGGCGTTGACAGAAAGTTGCATTCAATGTCATTCTCACTGAAGTTCACAAATCGTATGAGAAGCACTTCTTACTAAACAAGTGCTTTATATACATAAATACTTGTGTATAAATAATAGCATATTGCTAACCCGTCCATGAAAAGGATTCGATCATAGCTACAGTTCAATCATAATGCGAAATAAGCATAATGCTTACTGTAACGTCTGCGATTATATAAAATAAAATAAATAAAGATTTATGAGCACATACAGAGACTTACAGGCTCAGAAATATTACCAGTTAACAAATAAAATAAACCCAAAACTTACATTTAGGCCTCATTTGGATACAAACCTCTTATTTTTAATTCTTCACCAGCACATTTAACTTTAACATCTTGGCAAAAAGTTCAATTCCGAGTTCATAATAGTCCAAAAGGTGATGATGATAGTTAAATATGTTCATGTTTTTGGTTGCTGATAGAATCATTTGCTCCTTTGTTTTTTTCGGGCATCTCCTTTGTTTTTTCATGATTCACTCTTGCTTTTGTCCGTTTCTGAAAGGATCAGATGTCAGAAGCCCTTCAAGAATCATGCGCACTATTATTATCAGCTCAAGAAGTTTGTTATTTTAAATTTAGACACGAGGCGAGCGATCGCGAGCTCTCTGGAGAAAGTGAAACACTTTAGACAGGCCTTGGGAACAACGCTAGGACACATGCACATTCTGCACTTCTTGGCTTTGTGGCTTTTCATCAAGAAGCCGGCAAGGTTTGTTTGAGCTCGGGTCGACCATGGCTTGTTATTATATGTATATACTGTAACGGTGTAATGTGTCGGCTGTGTATTTAAAAATATAGCTTCCTTTGTTTTCATCCTCCTGGCTTGTGTATGCGCTAGTGATATATCTCTGTAAACTAATAGCTTTCAGTTGCATGTCTTGCTCCACCTTTTACCACCCTTTTGTTGTGCTAGTTACCCTTTGGAAAGGGTGCCTGAAAAGCAGTATGGTTTTGCTTTTTAATACCTTTTGACAGTGGAAACGGGGATAAAAGTACCGACCCGTACTGTATCACTCAGTGGAAATAGGCCATTAGAGGCCAATGTCAGTCCCAAAGCAGTGGACCAATCAGAAGAACTCTGAGGCAGGGCAATTATAGTGAGCTTCTGTTTACAGAATGTAGCATGTTGGCATGACAATAGTTTTTTTTTCTGTTATGGCAACATGGCAGAGGCAGTACTTACAAACTTTTTTCTCACACTTTTATACAAAAAGATGCATTCTGTCTGAATGGCCCCTCAGTTTCACCGCTGTGGTCTTTTTCTGCCTAACTCTGGTGACCTCTGGAATGACTGTATTTGTCATCGAAGTACATGAACTTTGATGGTTCAGAACACAAATATGTACTGTTACATATCTAAAATAGATATTGAAGTTAAAATTATTCGCCCTCCTGTGATTTTTTTTCTTTTTCTTTTTGAAATATTTCCTAAATGCTATTTAACAGAGCAAGGATTTTTGTCACAGTAATTCCTTTAATATTTTTCCTCTGGAGTAAGTCTTATTTGTTTTATTTTAGCTAGAATAAAAGCAGTTTTTAATTTTTAAATTTTAGGATCAATATTATTTGCCCCCTTAACCAATATTTATTTTGACTGTTTACAGAACAATTTATTCTTGTATAATAACTTGCGTAACTACCCTAAGTAACCTAGTTAAGCCTTTAAATTGAACTAGCATCTTGAAAAATCACTTGTAAAGTATTATGTACTGTCTTCATGGCTAAGATAAAATAAATCATTTATTAAAAATGAGTCATTAAAACTATTATGTTTAGAAATGTGTTGAAGAAATCTTCTTGAAGATATCTATAATTATAAATTACTGTATATATTGTTTGTGACCATGATGATCTGTTTAACACTTGTATTTGTACTGTTTGTATATTTTCTATTTTTTGCAATATAATCCCCTACAGTATATAGGCCATAAGTGCGTGCGAACATGAAATTAACATTTAAATCCCCTGGTGCTTAAATACAGCATTCACCAGAGTTGTGAGAAGACCCAGAAAAGCCTCGACCCTCAAATCTTTTTCTTAATTAAAACGCAATATGTTTACAGCTTCAGTTAGCGATATTAAGCTGTTTATAAACCAGGCTCTTCTGAATTATGCAAATGAGCCTTTCTGTGGAATCATCTCCAATTAGAGGAAGATACTTTACATGCTTTTAAAGAAATATTTGGACATCATTTGACACTCGGCAATTATGGGCAAATCTTACATCTTTACTCAGAAAAATGACTGAGAATATGTATATATGAAACATGGAGAGTTTCAAAAACCCTTTTGTATGAGGAACTACTTTCTTCCGGATTCAAATCATAAGCTGACAGTTAAACAGCTGAGCAAGCATCTTTTAAACTTTAGATCTGTAGTGTCTGCTTTTTGCTGGCTGTATGTGGGCGGAGTAATACACAAAGGGTAAAGAGGCTGTAGGAGTTCTGATATTGCAGAATATCGCACGGCTATCAGCCAATCAGATTTGAGAACCAGACAGAACTGTTGTATAAATATATATATATATATATATATATATATATATATATATATATATATATATATATATATATATATATATATATATATATATATATATATAAGCAGAGGACAGTTTGACAAATATTGCAGCTGTTGGACAACATAATGTACTGTTGAGGTTGTTTTAGTCTAGAATGTAGTCGTTTAGATTGCATCTATACAGTTTATTTATAAGGATAGTGCCTAATTATATTTTATGTACAGCCCTTTATAGTATTAACTATAATGATAAACTGGTTTAACTGTTACTATGTTACCACAAATACTGTAATATACTTCAGTTTTCACTACAGTAAGCTGCGGTGTATTGTAGTTTAATATATTGCTGTGAAAAACAGTACAGTGTTGGGTAATTTGTTCTTATTTGTTGCCATAGCAACTATAAAATTGCCACAACAAATGAATTCAAATATGGTTCAAAAACACTAATATTACCTGTAAATGACTGTAGGCTAGTATTGTGTTCATGTGGGCTTATAAACACAGCGATATGAACAGTAATAATGTTAGCCAATAAAGACCATAGGCTGGCATTATGCAAATTTGTTGTTTTGAGATAAAGCTGGACTCATTTTCAGGCGGTTTAATATCATTCTGTCTTTTGGAAGACTATATAGGACTTGCAAATATTTACCCTCACATCCACAAACACTAATATCACACACTACTGTACAAGGAAATATCTGAAAAAAAAAACACAACAGGTGCAGTTTAATGTATAGAAATGCTTTACATTTTATACTACCTTGTTCATGGCAAATCAAATGCAATCCTGCAGAACATATTTCTAAACAGGATTTTTATTTAAAAGCCAGTAACCCTTTCTAAAGGAGTCCTATTATGTCGCTTTTTACAAGCTGTAAAATAAGTCTCTGATGTCCCAAGAGTGTGTATGTGAAGTTTCAGCTCAAAATACCACATAAATAATGTTTTATAGCTCCTTGAAGCTCCATCTTTTAAGCTTTGATCCAAATTGTGCCGTTTTGGTGACTGCCGCTTTAAATTTAAATGAGATTGTGCTCTTTTCAAAAGAGGGCGGAGCTTTAAATGCCTATGTGTCAGCATAGTGGCAGATTCCAGCCTCTGATGGTAGACGGCTGCTTCTCACCCAGGGCTGTTTATGCTAATGAGGGGGAAATCATCACTAATGGGCGTGGCTTTCCCCCTCTGATGACACGTACAAAAGCAGAATGTCAATCAAAGTGTTTCTGCAGACTGTTTTTATCAAGTGAGATCATCAAAAATAGAATGACTTAATTTTTACCATTAGAAGCTGGCTTTATTCACACACTGTTGCCACACAACTGTGTTTAAACCTCTTATAAAAGTGATTTTTGCATAATAGGTCCCCTTTACTGGGGTTCAGTTCAGCAAAGTACATTTTTACATTTAATATAACAGAAACCCAGAGCTGAAGATGACTAAAAATTGAAGTAACAAGGAATTCCATTAAGCAAGCTCTTTTAGTGAAACTCAGTAGATAATCGTTGAGATGATCCCAGTATGTCTTATGTATTTACAACCGTCGCAAGGTTAAGAACGAGGAACATCCCCTGATGTTTTTTTAGTGGATTTTTCAGGCTATTGAATTACGGTGATGTTGTATTTCCCTCCTGCTGGTAATATGATGCTCCCGCTGTGGGTCAGTCTCTGCTCACTCTTAGGTTTTGAGGTCCTGTTACTTCCATGTGGTGGAAACACGAGAGGTAATCTTTATGCAACACTTGTATTGGCTTCTCTGCTAAAAGCCAAAGGGGTCAGATTTTATAATTCAGGATACTTCTTTTTTTTAACCTGCAAGTCCCCTTGTAATGTGTCTCATTGAGATTTGTTTTTAATCTAGTTCACTCTATGCAAAGTATATAATAATCGAGCCCGGAATTTTCAGTATCGATTTATTTTTGCACAGTTGATTGAAGTATTTTTTGTCCATTGTGCAACACAGACTCATTGTGGATATGTGCCCCTGTCTTCATTTCTGGAGAGGGTGAATTATGTAGCCAGAGATACATCTGGCTGCATTTCGTCTTTAAAATAAACGATACGGGACGGTATGACACCGCCAATGCCTTCTGTTCCTTTTAGCGCTATCAGCTACCCGATTACCTTAAAACCAGTCCTTTCTCTTTATTTAGATTAGAGAATAGATTAATAGCAGTATTTTTTATCACGTGTAAAGAGTCTCGCGTTAACGCCGATAACGGCCCACCACAAACACATATATATTTTTTATCGGATACTTTTTTGCTCTTACTCGAGTAACTTTTAAGATTGCTACTTTTACTTTTACTTGATTAAAAATTTACTCAAGTACTTATACTTTTTCTTGAGTGTAGATTTTAGATACTCTAAGCACTTCTGTCAGCAATGAAAATGCATATGTGAATGTTACCGAACACTCATACTTCATACTTACCCAACGCTAATACCGACTCGTCGTTCGGGGAAAGATGACTTGTGTTTGACTCTTACTGCATAATGATCAACGTTGTCGCTGTACCATCTGATAACTGGGCGCGTGGAATAAATTCAGGTAACCGTCTGTGTATCCGTCACTGCATCTTTTGTGCTCATCTGAGTTCCTCTCGACTTCAGGATGCACCGGGTGCAGGTGACTTTGTAATTGGCTCCGTGGCGTGAAGTGACTCATCGTATCATCAGCTGCTCTCCAGGAGTCTGGCAAAACCTCGGCGTCTCCAGCAGATCCTCCCGCCAGGCTCCTGTCGGCAGCTCCTCTTTCTCGGGCCTGCTGAGAAGCTGAAAATATGCGAACGTGTGCAGATGTTTCTATCAGCACGGCTCTGTCAAACCGAGAGGCTTTTGAAGACAAACCTGTGTTTAATTGCCATTTAGCGTGTGCTTTTTCTGCTTAAGCAACTTGATATTCACTAATTGAAAGCAGGGCTTGTTTAGCCCACGATCTTTGCAGTCAGCAAATTGATCTTATTCTTAGTACGTGTTTCTGATCTTGTTGTTGGTTCGTTGTAGCAATAGTATTGCAATGTCATCGAGGAATTCATTAATTAATTCATTCATTTTCTTGTCGGCTTAGTCCCTTTATTAATCTGGGGTTGCCATAGTGGAATTAACCACCAACTTATCCAGCACGTTTTTACACAGAGGATGCCCTTCCAGCCGCAACCCATCTCTGGGAAACATCCACACACACACACACTCATACACTATGGACAATCTAACCTACCCAATTCACCTGTACCGCATGTCTTTGGGCTGTGGGGGAAACCAGAGCACCCAGAGGAAACCCACGCGAAGGTAATGAGAACATTCAAACTCCACAAAGAAATGCCAACTAAGCCGAGGTTCAAACCAGCGACCCAGCGACCTTCTTGCTGTGAGGCGACAGCACTACCTACTGCGCCACTGCCTTGCCGCAATACAATACATTGTATTGCAATGTATTATTTACCATATTAGGTGACCTACTGTGTTATAGGTATGCAATCTGACACAATGACAATAACACAAATCATAAAAATAAAGTTTTTATGATGAAAACGAGCAAACTCCACACAGAAACGCCAACTGAGCCAAGGTTCGAACCAGCGACCCAGCAATTCTTGCTGTGAGGCGACAGCACTACTATAAATTGAATAAATTGAGCCTAGTGTGAACTAGGCTTAAGTGTACTAATTGAATACCGCTAGTGTACCCTTAGTTGACTAGTGGTTGAATCATCACACACATGCAGACACGTGCTGTTCTCTCGATGACAGACTCCAACATACAAATCCATCTTGACAGTGACATATAAACACACAGCTGATCTGCATGTGGCCTGAAGTCAGAGAGCTGACAGAACTGCTGGAGCTGCACTGTTCAGTGTCAAGTGTCCTAAATACAGCAGCTGGCCTGAGGTGTGTGTGAGTGTGTGTGTCACAAACACAGGTAACTATTGTAGCAGCAGAACAATGGAGGCGCTGTAAACAGGTCGTGTCTGATGAAGAAAACACACTGCTATCTCCTCAAAGCATTCATCTTCATCAGAGCTCTTGTCTTCTGGAGGAAGTGAGGGATGCTGGGCAGAAACAGACAGATATATTACACTGACTCGGACAGGCTGAGGCCTTCAGGAGGACAATGGTCAAAAAATAGACACTTCCTGTCTCTTTTAATACTCTTTTCCTTCAGAGCTGACTATTTTAGAGCTTTCCGTTTGCATTTCGCTTCCTACTTTCGCTCACATTCTTCTTTAAGCTACATTTAAACATTATTATTTGTTTATTTTTCAGTTCATTTATTTATTTTGTTGGCTCGAATCAGAGATGTATGGTAACGAAGTAGAACTACTTCACTAATGTATCTGTACTCTACTTTAGGATTGTTTTTTTCTCCTACATCCACTTTTACTTCAGTACATATTATTGATGAGTTTACTCCAATAGATTTTTATGTGCTGCATCGTTACTCGTTACAAGGGGTGTCAAAATAATTGATATCAGTAATAGATCATAACCGGTTATTACGTACTGATATTACGTATCTCTTATGCCCGATGTCGCAGTAGAATACTATGGTGAAGGAGGCAAAGGCGAGTAAATGATGCTCTTACTACAATGAAGGCGGCACAGCATACAAGCTACTATTTCACTACTACTGAGAAATGCTGTAAAACTCCATCTTTACCTCTCTCTCTCTCTCACTTTGGACATTTGACCAGTTGGCGTGTTTGTGAGGTAATTTTTCCGCTCCTCTCGGCTCTTAAAGCGATACTTGTGGATCCAGACACGAGCATGCCTGAGGTGTGAGTTTTGTCTGTGAACAGCGCTTTAATTTATAAAGCCGGTCGCAGCCCTTTCTGTTGAGCAGGTGAAGACAATGACCAATCATAGACCTCGCCTGTCAGCGCTCAAAGCACAAGCGGGAGAATATTCACATTAGTTTATTTGCTATAAATGCTCATGCATGTTCATGTACTTGAGTTTTGTTTGATACATTCAGAAAGAGTGTTTCCTTTGAGCAGGTCAAATTAAGGGTGCAGTTCATATATCTTACTGCTGTATTAAAGAACAAAATTGTATTACAAATAATATAGAAATATATTTAAAGATAAAAAAAAAAATGCTTGTGTTGTGAAGAAAAAATCTAATTATGTATGGAAAGCATTGTCAGTGCACCGAGATGCACAGAGATATCGAATTGAATCAAATCGATGGCATGATAATCATAACCGAACCAAACCGTGAGACCAGTGTAGATTCACACCCCTACTCCTTACAATTATAGACCTGCGTGACCAGCGTTTTTCGGTAGAATGTTTACAACTTACATCGTTTACAACCGGTAATTTGCGATCGAAAATGGGTTTCAATAGCGTTTTGAGTGGATTACAGAGTGTTTTTGTGACACACAACTTTGAAAGGTAGGTGTTAAAGCTGTTATAATCTGTCAGATCTGTGGTTCAAGCGCGAGAGAAAAACAGTATCGTAAGCCATGTTTCTTTTACATATTTTTTTATTCTTTTATAATAAAAGATATTTAAAATAAACAAAACAATATGATGTCTTTTGATTGCTTTCTTTAATAACTACAATACACAATACTTTTACTTTCAGTAGTACATTTTGAAATAAACTACTTACGATATTTAAGTACAAAAAATGTTGAATACTTTAGTACTTCCACTTCAGTATGGTGCTTAAAGAGCACTTCTACTTCTACTCAAGTCACTTTTTTGATAGAGCACTTGTACTTTTACTTTAGTCTGGGTTTCTAGTACTTGATACATCTCTTGTTAAAATACTGTACATACACAGACATTTCATATTTAGTAGAAATGCAGTCGTGCAGTTTGGAGCAAGCTGAGAGTGAGTAAATGATGACTTAATTGACAAACCGTTCCTATAAAGTCCTTTTGACACAGAATACTGTGAGCTTTGAGTATTTTTAGTGACTACAAGGATGGCAGAGCTGGAGATGAAAATTACACCTGACTGCTTTCATCTCAAAAATGAGACGTCGCGTACGCTATAGTTTGAAACTCATGAATATGAGCTGAAAAATACTCCCAACTCGCACAAAGCCATGGTAATGGGAACGTGGTGACATTTGATTTCTGAAGGCTCCCGGCCAGGCCCAAACTTTTAATTTAGACCTGAGTGATGGCGATCTTGTGAATATGCATATAGAGTGACTTTACAGGCATGTCTCTGTCGAAAGCAAATTTGCTGCATGTCTAATGAAAATAATCAGCAAACGTGGCTCTACAGTCATTTATTAGTGACAGCAGAGTAATTTCAGTGTCATTTGCGCGAGAGCTGATTTCATTAAAAATGACGTTGATCAGACAAATTCTTGACGTCTGGAATCTGGAAGAAAAAGTATGCAGTCTTAAAGGTGAAGTGTGTGATCTTTGTGCCACGAGCAGCAGCTAATGGAAAAGCAAAAATACTGGTTTGTTCATCATGTTAAAGTAATGGCATTCTCCCGTCTCAAACATGCAGTAATATACAGTTGAAGTCAAAATGACTAGCCCACTTGTGAGTTTTTTTTCTCTTTCAAATTTTTCCTAAATAATATTTAACAGAGCAAGACATTTTTCACAGTATTTCCTATAATATTTTTTCTTCTGAAGAAAGTCTTATTTGTTTTATTTCGGCTAGAGTAAAAGCAATTTTTTAATTTTTTAAAAATCATTTTAAAGGGCCCTTAAACCCCCCACTTTCGGTTCAAGTCTACCTCAAAATTTTGTGGAGAATTTTGTGGAGCTCCGCAAGCAAAGGGCAGGAGTGAGCGTGGCCTGCATGGGAGAAGGAGGGAAGCGAACTGTTGTCAGTTAGCTCACTAAATGAGACACAAACCGTGAAGGGACGCATGATTTCATAGTTTACAAAGTTAAAATGCAAAGAAATAAACAGTGATTTAATGCCCTTCTACATTTATTATTCATAATTTCATATACAGATAACCACAATTTATATCAACATAAAGATAATCGAGTTCATATAAACACTATAAATGAGGACTTTTCCCTCAATCCCCAGGTCTGATTGGCGACTCAACTGAGATCAGTTCATTTAGACATTTTCAAGAGTCACAAACTTGTTTGAAGAATCAAATTAGCCAGAGATCAGTTAACAAGATTAAAAGATCCAGGATCTACAAACAACAGACCCCAGAACACCTATGAGTCTACAAAGTCGCGCAAATGGATTTGCTATTTAAACAACACAGTGCAAAACGTGAAAATTACAGTTGCGCTGGTCTGAAAATAGCAACAAATTGCGGCAAACATGTCTTGCGCTTTATTGCGCCAGGTGTGTGATAGGGTCTTTTTTTAGTAATGTGTTGAAAAAATGTTCTTTCTATTAAACAGAAATTGGGAAAAATATTCAGGAGGGCTAATAATATTGACTTCAACTGTAAAATATAAAATATATAATGCTATAAATCTTCTTCTGATCAAATTTCTAAGCCAGCATTTATGCGTTTTGCCTTTATTACTATGACAATACCAGTCTGATCTCACAAGAAAACGTGAGTATTTTACGTTTTGCCAGTTTAGTGGCTAATTCGTACAATTCGTACAAGTTCAGTTGTATGAAAATTGTACGATTTTAAAAAGGAGGCGTGGCCCCTAATCACACCCCTAAACCCAACCGTCATTCTGGGATGAGCAAGTCGTACTAAATTGTACGAATTAGATCGTACGAATTAGCCACTAAATCAAAAAGTTACGAATTGCCATGAGATTGTGTTGGACAATACACACTGCATCAAAGGTAATTTCCCTCCCAAAAAAAATAAAAGGAAATGGTAACTGGCACTTTAAACATGGTAATTTGATGGAATATAAAGAAGACACAATACACACACTTCCTCTTAAGCCTTGTTTAACCCAGAAACTTTTTTAATTAATCGGCGCATACATAATTAATGGCTCTTTAATGCCTACTAGGCTAGACTGCTCATTTTTTGTACATCTTTCTCTCTTGTAATCAGTTGTAATGTGTTTTTCCGGCTGCTGGAGTGTTGCGTTTGACCAGGTTTGACCAGCCTGCGTGTGTGTTTTGCGTGTTAAATGTCTAGCTTTAACGTTGATGTGATTAATGAGTGTGGAAAATGCAGGGCACGTGGTGTCATAACAACAGTTAGCAAATCCCCATATGCTTTATGGACATGAGGGACAGCGGCGAACTGTACTCAATGTTTTATAAAGAAGCCCAAGATGAGAAAAGGGCAAGAGCGAGACAGAGCGGTGAATACTAAACAGAGACTCGCTTTTAAGCTGGCTCCCATTTAAATTGAAAAAGAGGGAAACAAAAAAAAAGAAGGAAAAATAAGATCTTGTAAGATGTGCTGCCATAAGGAAGTAATTCAAAGAGATAAAATGGATTAGTCACTGCTTTTATAAAAGAAATGGTGTCTTTTCTTGTTTCGCTGTTTGATGATATGCTCTTGCAAGTGTGTGTTTTTTTCGTTCTCATTAAAATTCAGCTCTTTTGTCTTCGTTTCTGCATCGCTAACATGAGAGAGCGTCTGCTTTTAGTTCTGAATGTTTCTGAGTGAGGAGGTATTGATGATCAGAAATACAAATTTGCATTCTCTTTGTTGTTTCTTAAAGGTCAAGAAAAAAATTGTTTAAAATCAGACCTGTGACTGCTGCAACTTTTTGCAGTCTAATCTAATTCTATAAGGCAATGTTTACGCATGATAGGTCATGTTGTTAAGGGGGTGAAGCGAGGGGTGTCATCCAATTTATGCTTTCAAAGTTATTCACAGTGTTAAAGAGTTGGATTTTCATACAAATAATAGATTAAGTACTAAAAAACGATTTACACATATGACAGAGTATTTCTAAAAGGTGACCGTACAAAGGAAGTTCACCTGATTCAGCATGTAGAATCACTATCGCTTACTGTGTGTAAACACAACAGAGGTGAGGTTCCAAATGCAGCTTTATTTTGGGATAGTCGTACAGGTCAAAACAGGAACAGAAAAGCACATGAAGGTAACCCATAGAGTAATCGTTATAAACAGGCGAACTATAGGAATGGCGTTTCGAAACAGTGTCGAGATCCCGAAGTGCAAGTGTTTCGAAACACTGCACTGAAACATGATCCGATACACCCAAGTCACGTGACTAAAGCGATTCGAAACACTCAGGTCATGTGACTCAAGTTATTCAAAACAACAAGGTCTCATGACTAAAGCAATTTGAAATACCCAGGTCACGTGACTGAAGCGATTCAAAACACCAAGGTCACGTGACAAAGGGGATTTGAAATACCCAAGTCACATGACTGAAGTGATTAGAAACACCTAGGTCACCTGCTTGAAGTGATTAGAAACACCAAGGTCATGTGACTAAAGCATTTCGAAACACTCAGGTCACGGGACTAAAGCGATTTGAAAACACTCAAGTCACGTGACTAAAGTGGTTCAAAAAAACCAGTTCACATGACTAAAGCGATTCGAAAACACTCAAGTTAGTGACTAAAGTGTTTCAAAACACCTAGGTCACGTGAAGGAAGTGATTCGAAACACCCAGGTCACGTGACTAAAGCAATTCAAAACATTCAAGTCACGTGACTAAAGCAATTCGAAACACCCAGGTCATGTGAATTAAGTTATTTGAAACACCCAGGTCACGTGACTAAATCGATTCGAAACATTCAAGTCACGTGACTAAAGTGTTTTGAAACACCCAGGTCATGTGACTGGAGCGATTCGAAACATCCAGGTCATGTGACTAAAGTGATTTAAAACACCTAGGTCACATGACTGAAGTAATTCAAAACACCCAGGTCATGTGACTAAATCAATTCGAAACACCCAGATCACGTGACTTAAGTGATTTGAAACACCCAGGAGTAGATTTGTCACCACCCTGGCTGTCTTTTAGTTGATTGCTTCAAATATTTGCAAACTATATGGATTATTATATGTATTTGCATGAACAAATTCCTGAAAATGGTTTGTAAACGCTGCTTTGTTTACATTTTGTATGTGTGCAGCACTACTTATGGTTTGTCTCTGTGGCATGACAATACTGACTAATACTGCCACCTGCAGGTGTGGAGAGAAACATTCTCTCACATAGTCACAGAGCACACTTTCTTATTTCAGTCTGCTGTCATCCGTTTGGTGTGTTCACGCACAACTTTTTAGTCCGGACAGGACCAGAACTACAGCCACTTTTCATCACCATAGTTTTTTGACGTTAGATTAGCTTGGCAGACAGGCTTATCATACTTCTGGATTTGTTTGGACATGGCTCTAGTTTGACATCATTAAAGGTTGAACTCCTTAGATGGCCACTTCTCATGATAGAGCTCTGGATGGAATCGCAAAGCTGTTTTCCCTAATAAACAATTAAGAAAAGACTATATATGCAGTACTATATTTGTTGATTTTTTATTTATTACACTATTTATTAAAAAGCTTTACACATGCAATCATTATCATCAAAGCTATTTTCAGTTTTAGCAGCAATTATAACAATATAACAATTATAAGCTTAACAAAAAATGCAGGATAAATTAAATAAATATTTTAATTTTATTTATAATTTTATAATAATAATAACATTATCAATCAGTCACAGTTATGTTCAGTGTTATTAATGCACAATCTGCATTTATAATAAATATTGTAATTGACTACATTTTTTATTTGAAATAATATTACATCAAAGATTATATTTAAATTAAAAAGCTTTTTATGATTAATCTTTTCAGTTTAATTACCATTATTAGAGTCATTTAATTAAAGTATTTATGGCTTAATTTCTTTTCCATTCGATTTGTAATGTTTTTATATTCATATTAATGCATATATTTATCATCACTATACATTTTAATGCAGATTTATTATTGTGATTATTGTCGTTAACTATATGCGAGAACTATTATTAAAAAAAACTGAAAATAAATCAATTAATAAATATCAATAATAGTGATAAAATAGTTATAGTATTATAATAATAATAAAATAATAAAAAAGTTGCAGTACAAAGACTTGATTTCACTACATGCTTTTAAAAAGACTATAAAAGATTTAGAAGTTGAAACACAGGTTTGTAGATGTTTTGAATAGTTTGTCAGTGTGAATCATGTTAACTGTAAATAGTTTTTTATTTGTTGTCTGTTGGACTCATGCGACTTGTGGATTGCCTAATCTTGGCCAGGATGCTCTTGTAAAAGAGATTTTTAATCTCAATGTGTCCTTCCTGGTAAAATAAAGTATAAAATAATAATAATAATAATAATAATATTAATAATAATAATAATGATAATAATAATAATTGTTGTTGTTGTTATTATTTATTATTATTATTATTATTATTATTATTATTATTGTTGTTGTTGTTGTTATTATTATTATTATTATTAGTAGTAGTAGTAGTAGTAGTAGTAGTAGTAGTATTATTAGTATTAGTATTAGTATTATCTAATTTGATCCCTCATTTTTTATATCTTGGTTTCTAATACTTGATATTTCGATCTGCTGGTATTTCTCGTAAATTCTCTGTCATTTTTTTTCCTGAACTGAAGTGATCTTGGACGTCTTGGTTCATGGCCGTTTTTTTGCTGCTGAAGTGGTTTGGGATGATGGTGTCATCTTTATCCATCATATCCTTATATTGGCCTCACCTTCAGCCATTTCCCTGCTCATAGTCTGTTATTTATAGTCACAAACAAAAGCATTAAAGGCACAAACCTGCAGTGAAAGACACTCGTGAGACTCTTTAGTCCTTGAAATTTTGAACTGTAAATTCCTGCGTTTTCCTTTTTTTTTTCTTCTTCATCGACTTAACCTGCGATCTACAAACAGAGCGTTGAAAATCCACTTTGGGGAAGCTCCTGTGATTTGTGCAATGGTTCTATGCAGTAGTTTTATAAATAGCAATGCCTGCTCACTATTTTTTAAAGTCCCAGTGGTGCTTTTCTCTCTAAACTGGTGCATGCTGTCACTTCACATTGCAGATCACTGCATCCAAACTGCATCTGCACTGTCTCAAACTCTGCTCTCTCTCTCTGTTTCCTCACAGCTTGATTGAGGCCTGACAGTGGTGATGTCACTGCAAAGTAAGTTGAATCAGCTAAGGATAATTATTTTCATACTAATAGTGTGTCTTTCACTGACTTTTTTTGATGTTGTACAGGTCATCTGTGCAGTCCTATGTAGATAGATGTAGAAGCCTGAGGCCACCTGTTATACATTAGGCATTTAATTTAAATTAATATTATTGTTACATAATATAATAAATACAAAGTTAATTAGTCAGCAGCAAATGTTTTTATTTTAATGGAATTATGTGTATTTTAAGTGTAAATCACATCTAAATGACTATAAATGAAATCAATAATTGTTTTTAACACCTTAGAAATAATATAAAACAAATTATTATAAAATACTATATATAAAGCAATATCACAAGGGTAGCAGTGCAATATCGTGTCCCACCAGTGATGATATACAGCCATATTGCACTGCTATGAGTGTGATATTGCGTTTATACAACAGTTCGACTGCATAATCATGTGAATAAAAACAAACATGGAGAGTCTCAAAGACACTTTTTTGGAGGAACTACTTTTTTCCACCAATCATTCACATCTGCAGCTGATGCCAGAACAGCAGAAGACGTTGCCAGTTCACCCACGTCACTTTAGAGCTAGTATTTGAATGATTCTCTAGCGTAATGTCTAAATTGATGAAAAAACAAGTGATTTTGCTCACATATTAAGATTATAAGGCTGAACGGCATGAAATGCCATCAGTCCAGAGCAGGGGTGCTCAACCCTGTTCCTGGAGATCTACCTT
Source organism: Danio rerio (assembly GCF_052040795.2). Taxonomy (NCBI): domain Eukaryota; kingdom Metazoa; phylum Chordata; class Actinopteri; order Cypriniformes; family Danionidae; genus Danio; species Danio rerio. The sequence goes on from NC_141039.2 coordinate 6,512,110, forward strand.
CCTGCAGATTTCAGTTGCTACCCATTTCAAACACAACTGCCTGTAATTATCAAGTGCTGTTCAGGTCCTAATTAATTGGTTCAGGTGTGTTTGATCAGGGTGAGAGCTGTGTTTTGCAGGAAGGTAGATCTTCAGGAACAGGTTTGAGCAGCCCTGGTCTAGAGATTTCCCAGTATTTCTCTATTGCAATCGAGATATTACAGTAATTAACCCCAAAAAAACGAAAGCAACGTAATCACTAATAGATTACTGTTGTGTTTGTGATAAGGAAAAACGCTAAACACATGCAGGCATTTCTTCTTTACACTTCTATACAGCTTAAAGTGACATTCAAAGGCTAGGTTGTTTAGGTTAACTAGGCAGGTTAGGGTAATTAGGCAAGTTATTGTATAATTATTTTTTGTTCTGTAGACTATCAAGAAAAATATAGCTTAAAAAGGCTAATAATTTGGATCTTAAAATGGTGTTTAAAAAATTAAAAACTGCTTTTATTCTAGCTGAAATAAAACAAGTAAGACTTAATAAATAAGAAAAAATATTATCAGACATACTGTGAAACTTTCCTTGCTCTGTTACACATCATTTGGGAAATATAAAAAAAATTCAAAGGGGGGCTAATAATTCTGACTTCAACTGTATGTAAAGATACGTATAATGATTAATCTCATCATTGTTCTCGATCACCATTAATCTCATAATGATTAATCCATAATGTCATCAACCCTGCTCCTGGAGAGTTTTGCCTACCTGCAGAATTCAGCTCCAACACTGATCAAACACACCTGAACCAGTTAATTAGGACCTGAAGCAGCACTTGATAATTACATACAGGTGTGTTTGATCAGGATTACAACTGAAATCTGCATGAAGGCAGAGCTCTCCAGGAGCAGGGTTGGTGATCCTTGATCTAAACTAATCTAATCTCATCAATCTCAACTACAAATATACACACACATTAAATATGTTTTTGTATTATTAATCTAAATTATAATGTGACTATATGTAACATTATATATAGTATTGCACTGTAGCATTGTAACGTTATATATAGCACTGACCTATACCAAATATATGCAGAAACAATTCAAATGTTTCAATTGCAGTAATACAAGAGCATACATCTGCTGACATCGAGTGCTTGTACCAGCATTGACTGCTGTTTTCTCCATCAGTGAGTGAGGCTGATGGAGCAGTGAAGGTGGAGGAGTGGCAGCAGAGCTTCTACACCGCAGACTCAGGCATTCAGTCTGGAGCCACGACCATCAGGGATGAGGACGAGTCTGAGAGCAGGAAGTACAGCGCTGGAGAGAGCAGCGCAGGTGACAGGGGCACTAAACTAAACGCACTTACACTTCAGTCTGCACTAGGAGTGCCACCATTACTAAAAACATGACGATTCATTGTCTAAGAAATAATTGGAATTGATAATTTTCTGGGGCTATTACATGGCCACATATAGTATGTAAAATAAAGTCCGCTTGAAATCCCAATTTACTATGTTTATTTTGCTAGTTCACATTGTTAATCTTAAATGTTTTTGAAGTGTTTGAAATGTCTTAAGGGGGCAGGACATGTCAGATTCTAGAGAGCATTTGATTGGTCAAGATTTCATGAGAAACCTAAGTTCGATTGTCCCCCATTGCTACCATCTCGGCTGGTTTGTGTTTACACCATATTTTTTTTCTGAACCCCGGTACGCTTGCGTCATGCTTGGTGAAAGTCATGTCAGAGCAAGGCGCCAAAATGGAAAGACGAATGCACATCACGTTTGTTCAGCTTTTACTGAGTCTTTTGGCTTTGGTAACACACAGAGAGCCGCTTGCGTCTGTGAACGTTATGCAAACTAAAGTTTGTTGTACAGTTGGCGGTTTACTTCCATTATTTTAGTGTTTCTCAACCACGTTCCTGGAGGACCACCAACACTGCATGTTTTGATGTCTCCTTTGTCTATCACAGTCATTATAAGTCTTTCAGTCTCTGCTAATGAGCTGATGATCTGAATCAGGTGTGTTTGGTTAAGGGGACATGGAAAATGTGCAGAGCTAGTGCAACGTGTTTTATAAAACTTATCCTTCCGACATTGAATTCTGATTTGATCTGAAGGATGTGAACTGTAAATGAAAAATTACAACTGTGCTGATGTTTTGCAGTAAATATTATTTACACTGCACTTATTTTTACGTTATTACTGACAGTTTTTACAGTATTACTGGCAATTTTTTTACAGTATTACTGGCGATATGTACAGTATTACTGACATTTTTTTACAGTATTACTGGCAATTTTTACAGTATTACTGTCAATATTTACAGTATTACTGGTAATCTTTACAGTATTTCTGGCAATTTTTACAGTATTACTGGCATTTTTTACAGTATTATTGGTAATCTTTACAGTATTTCTGGCATTTTTACAGTACTACTGGAAATATTTACAGTAGTACTGGAAACTTTTACCGTATTACTGGCAATTTTTACAGTAGTACTGGAAATCTTTACAGTATTTCTGGCAATTTTTACAGTATTACTGGCATTTTTTTACAGTATTACTGACAATTTTTTTACAGTTTTACTGGCAATTTTTACAGTATTACTTGATATCTTTACAGTATTACTGGCAATTTTTACAGTTTTACTGGCATTTTTTACAGTATTACTGGCAATTTTTACAGTATTACTAGAAATTTTTACAGTTTTACTGGCATTTTTTACAGTATAATTGGAAATCTTTACAGTATTACTGGCAATTTTTACAGTTTTACTGGCATTTTGTACAGTATAACTGGAAATCTTTATAGTATTACTGGCAATTTTTACAGTTTTACTGGCATTTTTTACAACATCACTGGCAATTTTTACAGTATTACTGGCAATTTTTTACAGTACTACTGGAAATCTTTACAGTATTACTGCAAATTTTTACAGTATTACTGGCATTTTTTTTACAGTATTACTGGCAATATTTACAGTTTTACAGGCAATTTTTGCAGTATTACTGGCAGTTTTTACAGTATTACTGGCAGTTGTTACAGTATTACTAGCAATTTTTACTGTATTGCGGTAGAATTTGGAAGTGCACTGTAAATAAACTCGGGGGAACTTGGTGAATGCGCATCTGAGTTCATAAGACATCATTCACACTAGCAAAGCTCACCATACTTCGTCAAATAAACCTATGCGCAGACCAAAAGTGCTAATGTGAAAGCACCTTAAGTTGTCTCAAAAATTCTTAAGACTTGTGTTGTTTCAACTCATTTTAAATAAGTAGTCTGAACAAGTAGCAAAAGTCATTTCATTGAGTGTATTACTAAAAACTACAATACGGTCTTTCATTAAAACCTTACGCCAAGCCTTTTTTCTCTGTCTGCTTAAAATAAAACTTTGCAATGTTATGATTCATCCCACAGCTGGTTAGGTTGTATAATGATGTTCTCCGTATTGCAGAAAAATACGCTACTAAAAGAGCAAGCGGTCACTAATGAGCTCTATTAGAGGTGTGTGTTAAAAAAAGTGTATTGTCTCTATAAGGATATGCATTAATGACTCAGAGAATCCGGTTGCTTGATTAGTAAAAGACGGATGTTTAATAAAAATAAAGCTGTGTTTTTTCCTCATTATTATTATTAGGAGTTGTCATGGTGCGTGTTCTCCATATCTGGGGATATTAAAATAGATTCCTCACCATGGCAGCATATGTGCTGGTGCGGGTTTGGACGAAGAAAGCTGCAAATTTATTGTCCGCCCAGAGCCAGTGACATTTAGAAACTCATCCAAACACTCAGTGCAGCAGGTTCACTTTTTACAGCAAGAGCGTTATTGCTATCACAACAGACCCTCTGAAGACCTCCGTTCCATGCTTCCAGCATTGACTGCACTTTATTTAGAGCGTCACCACCGTTGCGAAATCCCATCATGCCCTGCTCTGCTTCTCTGTTCTGTTATTAAATGCGCCCTGAACCACATCTCTGTGAAATATAGCATGACGTGATGGATTATTAAAAATGATGGCGTTTTATAAAACGTATCCTGCCGACATTGAATTCTGATTGGATGAGTCCTAGTCGAGGTCTTATAGGCTGTAAAGTAGCTGATCTCACCTGCAATGGCATGGTCATTTATATTAATGTCTACACACACTGTAAAAAATGCTGTAAAATTTACAGTATTACTGGTAATTAAGTGTTGGTGGCACAGTGGGTGACACGATTGCCTTACAGCAAGAAGGCCGCTGGTTCGAGCCCTGGCTGGGTCAGTTGGCATTTCTGTGTGGAGTTTGCATGTTCTCCCTGTGTTCATGTGGGTTTCCTCCGGGTGCTCCGGTTTCCCCCACAATCCTAACACATGCGCTATAGGTGTTTTGGGTAAGCTTAATTGTTCATAGTGTATGTGCGCGAATGAGAGTGTTTGGGTGTTTCCCAGTGATAGGTTGCGGCCTGAAGGGCATCCGCTGCGTAAAACTTATACTGGATAAGTTGGAGGTTCATTTTGCTGTGGCGACCCCTGATTAATAAAGGGACTAAGCCGAAAATTAATTAATGTATTAATCATAATTAAGAATGTCAGTATTACTGTAAAATTTACAAGCGCACTGTAAATTAACACTTATAATTGTGCCGAACTTTTACAGTACTTATTAATTTACACTGCACTTGGAATTTTGAACATTATTACTGGCAATTTTACTGTATTACTGTACAAATTTACAAGCGCAATGTAAATTAACAATTACAATTGTGCTGAAGTATTACAGTAATATATAATTTACTCTGTGCTTGTAAATTTTACTGTATTACTGGCAATGCTTACAGTATTACTGGGAATATTTTAAAGTATTACTGGAAATTTTACTGTATTACTGGCAATTTTTATAGTATTACTGGGAATATTTTAAAGTACTACTGGCATTTTTTACAACATTACTGGCAATTTTTAATGTGTTACTCTAAAATTTACAAGTGCACTGTAAAATAACAATTACAATTATGCTGACGTTTTACAGCAATTGTTCATTTACACTGTGCTTGTAAATTTTACAGTATTACTGGCAATTTTTACAATATTACTGGCAATTTTTATTTTACTGGTAATTTTTTTTACTGTAGTACTGGCAATTTTACTGTATTACTGGCAATTTTTTTACAGCATTACAGGCAATTTGCACAGTATTACTGGTACTTTTTACAGTATTACTAGGATTTTATTTTACATCATTGCTGACTATTTTTACAATATTACTGGAATTTTTGACAGTATTACTGGCAATTTTTACAATATCACTGGCAATTGTTTCAGTAAAAATTTACAGGCAACTATAGTTTTACAGCACTTTTGTAAAAGGTTCATTTACAGCGCACTTGTAAATTTTACAGTTTTACTGTAATTTATCCAAAATTGCCAGTAATACTGTAAATTTTACAGCAATTTTGCAGTGTATCTGTAAAGTCACAATTAATTATGTTAACTCAATATAATGATGCGCTATAATATTAAGAATAATAATAATAATATTACTGACAACAATGATAAATAATAATAGTAGCAGTATGTTTATTAACTTATTTAATACTAACAAGATAATGTATAGCTGTTACTAAAATCATATCTATTTACTTTTTTATGTGTAATGCTGTCTTTTATGTTTTTTGCTTATATTTTTTGACTGTCTTTTGTCCTAATTTTATTACTTCTGATCTATTTTGTACGCCATATTTGCCAACGTTATTGTTTTTAATTGCTCTCTATAAATAAATAGAAATTATTTAATTTTGTTCATTTAAAATAGTGTGTATTTAATAATGGTAATAACAATAATAAGAATAGTTAATATTAGTAATTGACTAATAATATATTGCCATTATTGCTGCTGAGCCACAGAATTATTCTTTTTGGGACTCAAAATATAGAAAATTTTAGGATGTTTATTTTTAAAACGAATGTATTGAACATGCTGTCTTTTTAGTTGTCAGCCATGTTTTTATAAAATCAACAGCTCTGTTTAAACCTTTCAGACATTATATGAAAAAACTTCCCAACAGTGTAAAATCACAGTAATCAGCGTGAGTGTTTTGTTTATCAAGGCTCTTTTCCTATGTGTGTGCGTTCAGATATGGAGGCTCAGTTCAGTCTGACTCGAGCTCAGCGAGTGCGTGCTGCAATGTTCCCCGAGACCCTGGTGGAGGGAGAGACGGTTCTCACACCGCAGAGCAACCCAGACCAGCCCACTAATGTGCAGAGACTGGCGGAGCCCTCACAGCTGCTGAAGACTGCTATTGTCCACCTCATCAACTACCAGGATGATGCAGAGCTGGCCACACGAGCAGTGCCAGAGCTCACTAAACTACTGGCTGATGATGACCAGGTGCAAATCTGTCTGTCTGTCTGTCTGTCTGTCTGTCTGTCTGTCTGTCTGTCTGTCTGTCTGTCTATCTATCTATCTATCTATCTATCTATCTATCTATCTATCTATCTATCTATCTGTCTGTCTGTCTGTCTGTCTGTCTGTCTGTCTGTCTGTCTTTCTGTCTGTCCGTCCGTCCGTCCGTCATTCTATCTATCTATCTATCTATCTATCTATCTATCTATCTATCTATCTATCTATCTATCTATCTATCTATCTATCTATCTATCTATCTATCTATCTGTCTGTCTGTCTGTCTGTCTGTCTGTCTGTCTGTCTGTCTGTCTGTCTGTCTGTCTGTCTGTCTGTCTGTCTATCTATCTATCTTTCTGTCTGTCTGTCTGTCTGTCTGTCTGTCTTTCTGTCTGTATATCTATCTATCTATCTATCTATCTATCTATCTATCTATCTATCTATCTATCTATCTATCTATCTATCTGTCTGTCTGTCTGTCTGTCTGTCTGTCTGTCTGTCTGTCTGTCTGTCTGTCTGTCTGTCTGTCTGTCTGTCTGTCTGTCCGTCCGTCTGTCCGTCCGTCATTCTATCTATCTATCTATCTATCTATCTATCTATCTATCTATCTATCTATCTATCTATCTATCTATCTATCTATCTATCTATCTATCTATCTATCTATCTATCTATCTATCTATCTATCTATCTATCTATCAGTCCATCTACCAATATTTCATTGTTCCATTCATCCATCATTTTGTTATTTTATCCATTTCTACTCATTGTTTTATTATTCTTTTTATTATATGATCCATCCATCTATCCACAAGTTTGTCAATCCATCCATCCATCCATCCATCCATCCATCCATCCATCCAGTTATATCATCTATTCTTCATTATAACCTTCTGTCTCTATGCCATTCCGTTTATCCATCCATCCATTTCCCTCCATCCATCCATCCATCCATCCATCCATCCATCCATCTATCCAACCAACCATTCAACCATCCATCCATCCATCCATCCATCCATCCATCCTGCTATTGTTCTGTCTGTTGTTCTATCGTTGTGTCTATTGTTCTGTTTATATTATTAAACATGTATGTTTGAAGATTGAAAATATTTGAGATTTGTGTCTATGAGCAAAGCTTCGTTCTGTAGTGTAGAGCCTTTTGTAGATAAACTAAACAGAAACAAATATAAAACAGTACAATTTAGCAAAAAGCTGTTATCTTTTGTTCTGTCGAGATTCAACAAGAGTTATTATCTTCCAACTGATCTAGAGTCAAATAATACAAAAGTTTTGACTTTGTAGCTATCATTCTCCGAGAATAAGACGCAGAAAGAAAAAGGGTAATGCAGTGATGTAAGATGGGGAACAATCCCACAGGATTGTCCAGAACTGAGGAGAGAGAAATACAGTTAAAAAAAGGACTGATACGATATGAAGCAAGAAATAACTTTAAAATATGATCACTTTCCCAAGTTGAAGTACTGACTGCCAAGAGCGTGCAACCATTGTAATTATAAAAAACATTTAGAAAGCATATTTCTCATTTTTTCTGCTCATGCCATATGAATAATTTTGCATATTTTAGCATATTTTTACATATTTATACATTCAAATTATTTATTTTTGCAATGTTGTACACAGTGACTTGTTTCATTACTATTTTAGTCAGCAGTTGTGAAATATGGTTGCTTAAGCAAAATCATTTTGTTTGGCTTGCTGGTGTGTTAAACTGCTCAGCGACATCATTGATTTGACGACACTCACACTATCAGGTGAACACTAGAAACTAGCATGAATTCAACTGAATGAACACTTTATTTGTAGGGCTGATTTCTGATTTATATCTTAAGTGAGTCATTTGTAACCTCTCTATTATTATTGAACTCATTTAAATCAACATTATTTTTTCCATCCATCCATCCATCCATCCATCCCTTCTCTCCTCTAAGCATCAATTTGATATTCAATTTATTTACCCATTGATCTATCCATCAGTTTGTCAGCCAGTTATTCTCTTCGTCCATCAGACTATTGTTCTAACCCTTCATTCATCCATGCATCCATCCGTCAGTCTGTCTGCCAGTTGTTCTCTCCATCTGTCCATTGTTCTATCCATTCTTCCCTCAGTCCACCCATCCATCCATCAGCTTATCCTTCTCTCTACCATGCACCAACCATTATTACAATCCAGCCATCCCTATGTCAATTATTCTATCCGACCATTCATCCATCCATCAATTGATCCATCCATCAGTCCATCCATCCCTCAGTCTGTCACCCAGATGTTCTTTCAATCTGTCCATCAGTCTATAGTTCTATTCATTAATCCCTCTCTCCTCTATACACCAATCTCTTACATTCCATTCGTATGTCAATCGTTCTGTCTGTACATCCATTCATCAATCATTTTCTCTATCAGTCCATCCATCCATCATCCGTCAATTGTTTTCTGTATATCTATTCATCCATCTGTCCATCTGTCAATCGTTCTGTTCATCCATCAATCCATCCATCTATCCATCAATCATTCTACCTGTCCATTCATGCATCCATTTATCCATCCATCAGTCCACCCATCCATCCATTAGTTTGTCTGCCAGTTGTTCTCTCCATCTGTCATTCATCCATCTGCCATTCATCCATCCATGCATTCATTCATGCATTCTTCCATCTAGTCATTCATCAATCGGTTTTTTATCCATTCATCTTATCATTTATGAATCCTTCTTTCCATCCATCCATCCATCCATCCATCCATCCATCCATCCATCCATTCATCCAATCATTTGCCTATCATTCTTTCCATCTATCTATCCATCCATCCTTCCATTCTTCCATCTAGTCATTTGTCAATTGTTATTTCCATCCATCCAAATATCTATCTATCTATCTATCTATCTATCTATCTATCTATCTATCTATCTATCTATCTATCTATCTATCTATCTATCTATCTATCTATCTATCTATCTATCTATCTATCTATCTATCTATCTATCTATCCATCCATTCTTTCATCCAGTCATTTTTCAATTGTTCTTTCCACCCATTCATCCATCCATCCATCCATCCATCCATCTATCCATCCATTCTTTCATCCAGTCATTTTTCAATTGTTCTTTCCATCCATCCATCCATCCATCCATCCATCCATCCATCCACCCATCCATTCTTTCATCCAGTCATTTATCAATTGTTTTTTCCATTCATCCATCCATCCATCCATCCAATCATTTGTCAGTCATTCATTCCATCCATCCATCCATCCATCCATCCATCCATCAATCAATCAATCAATCAATCCAATCATTAGTAAATATTAATATTTCGTAAAGCTGCTTTATTTTAAAATGTTCTCATACTTTGCAGTGTCAACATTATTAAGCTGATTCACAGTTATTGAACTGAACTAAAGCTGAAGTTAAATTACGACACTATTATAGCGACTTCACAGAGTAATGCAATATTACACTGCACCTAACCACTTGATGGACACAAAACTTTACATTTTTTGCTTGGTGAGATCTCTTGTTTTCTCTTACCTCTGCAGGTGGTGGTGAACAAGGCAGCGCTGATCGTGAACCAGCTGACACGGAAGGAGGCGTCCCGCCGCGTGCTCATGCAGTCTCCTCAGATGGTGTCGGCAGTGGTGAGGGCCATGCAGAACACTGGAGACCTGGAGACGGCCCGCTGCGCTGCCAGTGTTCTGCACAGCCTCTCACACCAGCGAGAGGGTCTGCTGGCCATCTTTAAATCAGGCGGCATCCCTGCACTCGTGCGCATGCTCAGGTGAAATTTTAAGATATATATTACATTAAAAGTCTGTTTTAAAATGTTTTTTATGTAGAAATATGGCAAATAAAGCAATTACGTTGTCTTAGAATATTACATATCTTTAAAGGTTAAGTTAATATCACATTTTTATCTATTTCACTTATTTAAGAAAGATGCAGATGCCCTTTCGTGACTTAAGTTTCTCTGTAATATCACACAACTGATAAATGACAGATGCCTCGTCGCTCTGATGCGTTCATGTTTTAATTAGTCCCCTGACAGTTCATGGACAGACGAATGGTTTCGGTTGAACGGTTGCAAAGTTTAATGGACATTTGTAGATCCTAAGAGAAGGACACACAATTCTAGATCATCACCAAACTACAGTAACTAGCATCAACATTCATGCCAATTATAGAGATAGTTCACCCATGAATGAAAATTGCCATCTCTCATGTGTCAAACCGTTTTATGAGTTTCTTTCTTTTGTTGAATACAAAGAACATATTTTAATCAAAACTGGTTGATGGGATATATTGACTACAGTAGTAGTAAAAGAAAAATTACAATGCAAGTCAATGGGTGTCATCAAAAAAAAAATTTTATGGAAGTTGATGGGTGCCATCAAAAAAATATTAAAGTCAATGGGTGCCATCAAAAAATGACTATGGAAGTCAATGGGTGCCTTTAAAAAAGGAAATTACTATGGAAGTCAATGAGTGCCATAAAGAAAATTACTATGGAAGTCAATGGGTGCCTTACAAAATTTGTATGGAAGTGTATGGGTGCCATCAAAAATACTATGGAAGTCAATGGGTGCCATCAAAAAATATTATGGAAGTCAATGGGTGCCATCAAAAATACTTTGGAAGTCAGTGGGTGACATAAAAAATACTATGGATGTCAGTGGGTGTCATCAAAAAAATACTATGGAAGACATCTGTACCATCAAAAAATAATTACTATAGAAGTCAATGGGTGCCATCAAAAAAGATACTGTGGAAGTTGATGGTTGACATTAAAAAATACTATGGAAATCAATGAGCGTCATCAAAAAAATGACCATGGAAGTCAATCTGTGCCATCAAAAAAATACTATGAAATCAATAGGTGCCATAAAAAAATACTATGGAAGTCATGGGTGCCATCAAAAAAGTTACTATGAAATCAATGGGTGCCATAAAAAATACTATGGAAGTCATGGGTGCCATCAAAAAATTACTATGGAAGTCATGGGTGCCATCAAAAAATTACTATGGAAGTCATGGGTGCCATAAAAAAAAATACTATGGAAGTCAATAGGTGTCATCAAAAAATTATTCTATGGAAGTCAATAAGTGCCATAAAAATATTACCTGGGAAGTCAATGGGTGCCATAAAAATAATATGAAAGTCAATGGGTGCCATCAAAAAATACTATGAAAGTCAGTGGGTGCCATCAAAAAATACTATGAAAGTCAATGGGTGTCACCAAAAAGTACTATGAAAGTCAATGGGTGCCATAAAAAAAAAATACAATGGAAGTCAGTGGGTGCCATCAAAAATATACTATGAAAGTCAATAAGTGCCATCAAAAAATATACTATGGAAGTCAATAAGTGCCATGAAAAAAAAATTACCTAGGAAGTCAATGGGTGCCATAAAAATACCATGGAAGTCAATGGGTGCCATCAATCAGCATTCTTCAAAAGATTTTGTGTTCAACAGAAGAAAGAAACTGGCAAAAATGGCACGATTAATTTTTTTAAGCGAACTAGCCCTTTAATGCAGTCTTCTTCTTGAGGGAAGCCATAATCCTTGCTTTTTGAGTCTGATTAACCTGCTATTATCATTCGCTGAGCGTGTTTAGCTTTCCTCTCATTGTGGCACACATTCATTTTCCTCACTTTATCTCCTTTATAGTTTGTGAATGGAGCCCAAAGCTAAACTCGGATGAACACTGTGACTGAACTGCTAAAGCAGGACGGTGTGTCCAGTCCCGTCTCTGTGCATGAAAACTGCACCGCAGAGCTGTATTTTAGAGATATATTTGGACTGTGATGGGAAATTTGCTCTGTCAGAAAGCCCATTTACAGCAGATGTTGAGATAATAGAGCAGAGCAGGATCTTTATGACCGTTCAGCCAGAGCCGCTGGATCTTTCACACACACACACACACACACACACACACACACACACACACACACACACACACACACACACACACACACACACACACACACACACACACACACACACACACACTATCACCATATTAACTCACAGGGACAGTCTCCTTGCTTCAGTCTGTAGTTAAACAGCTTGATTAAAGATGTTGTGGTGATATCGTGAAGAAATCAGTGTATGACAAATCTAGCAGTCCAGATCTGTAAAGATGAGGTGTGTAATCTTATTGACGTGAAAAATAGTCTCTTCTGTTTCAGTTTAATATGATAGGACTACTGTAAGGCTGTTTACTCTTGCCAGTTTTTGTTTCAAAGCTGCCGGTGTTTGCTTTACATTCTAATCCTGTCGAGTAAACTGTTTTCGAAAAATGTTAAAACATGAGGGCTTGTTTTTAAAGGTGCTGAATGCAGGTTCGACTCTTCTAAATATACACTCACTGGTCATTTTATTAGGTACACCTGTCCAACTGCTCATTAACGCAAATTTTTATTCAGCCAATCACATGGCAACAACTCGACACATTTAGGCATGTAGACACGGACAAGACGATCTGCTGCAGTTCAAACCGAGCATCAGAATGGGGAAGAAAGGGGATTTAAGTGACTTTGAATGTGGCATGGTTATTGGTGCAAGACGGGCTGGACTGAGTATTTCAAAAACTGCTGATCTTCTGGGATTTTCACGCACAACCATTTCTAGGGTTTACAGAGAATGGTCCAAAAGAGAGAAAATATCCAGTGAGTGGCAGTTCTGCTAGAGGTCAGAGGAGAATGGCCAGACTGGTTTGAGCTGATAGAAAGGCTAAAGTAACTCAAATAACCACTCGTTACAACCGAGAAACGCACAACATGTTTAACCTTGAGGCAGATGGGCTACAGCAGCAGAAGACCACACCAGGTGCCACTCCTGTCAGTTAAGAACCGGAAACTGAGGCTACAATTCGCAAAGGCTCACCAAATTTGGACAATGGAAGATTAGAAAAACGTTGCCTGCTCTGATGAGTCTCAATTTCTGCTCCGACATTTGGATTGTGGGGTCAGAATTTGGCGTCAACAACATAAAGTATGGATCCATCCTGCCATGTATCAATGGTTCAGGCTGGTGGTGGTGGTGTAATTGTCTGGGTGATATTTTCTTGGCATCAACACCACAGCCTACCTGAGGATTGTGGCTGACCATGTCCATCCTTGACATGGCTACTGCCAGCAGGATAACATGCCATGTCGTAAAGCGTGAATCATCTCAGACTGGTTTCTTGAACATGACAGTGAGTTCACTGTACTCAGATGGCCTCCACAGTCACCAGAATCCTAATCCAATAGAGCACCTTTGGGATGTGGTGGAAAGGGAATCGCATCATGGATGTGCAAATCTGCAGCAACTGCTATCAATATGGAGCAAAATCTCTGAGGAATATTTCCAGTACCTTGTCGAATCTATACCACGAAGGATTAAGGCAGTTCTGAAGGCAAAAAGGGTCCAACCTGGTACTAGAAAGGTGTACCTAATAAAGTGGCCGGTTAGTGTATATTGATACTAGGATCTAAAAATCTTTATTTTAAATTTAATAAGACCTTTAACCCATAGCTTTACGAAACAGTCCATCTAATTCCTCCTAATCTGTTTGACCAAAATGTTTGAAATGTTCTGTTCTTTCTCCAGTTCACCTATGGAGTCTGTGCTGTTCTATGCCATCACCACGTTACACAACCTGCTACTGCACCAGGAGGGAGCCAAAATGGCGGTGCGCTTGGCTGATGGACTTCAAAGGATGGTTCCCCTTCTGAAAAAGACCAACCCAAAGTTCCTGGCCATCACAACAGACTGCCTGCAGCTGCTTTCATATGGAAATCAGGAGAGCAAGGTGAGGGTTTGCATTTGAGAGTTGATCTCCTTCATATTATTTTGTGTTTGCAGTTTATCCGCTTGTTAAGTAGTGATGTGTTTGTGACGTATGTAATACTGTTTCCGGGTCCATTAATTTGAGTGGAAAAATCATTCGTTTATGATCACGTTTTATTTCCTATCACACATTAAAGTTAATTTTATATAAAGTCATAGTGTACACAACAATCTCTGGGCTAGCTGCATATCAAATACCAAAAATGTAACAATTTATAAAAAAATAATCACTTTCTGGCCATTGGGTATAAGGCATGGACATATATATTGCGATCGTGATTTTTGAAAGCATTAAATCGCTTTGTAAACGTTTATTATTACCATTTCATGAGTCTCCCAATACAGTTGAATAGAGCGCTTGGACCCGGAAGCCGCTTTGCGTGACGTCACACTTAACAAGCGGATAATACATGGGTGGTTGACAGGAGGATTTTAATTGGCTGTTGAACATTCTAAGGTGTGCCGCTATTTTGTGTAAATGCATAACTAAGTTAGTTCCAGCCCAAAACTCCATCAAAAACACGTCAAAAACAAAACAAATATGCAGATTGATTTAAATGTCATTTGACTACCTTGATGTCAAAACCTAGACATCAAACTGACATCTAACATTGGCATAAAACACATGTTAAAAATGGATTAAAGAACTGTCCTGTAGTTCATTTTTTATGTGAATTTTGATGCCAGTGTTGGATGTCTATTTGATGTTGTTTTGACATCTAGGTAGTATTCATTCATTGTAGGGATACAATCATTCATTCATTCATTTTCTTGTCGGCTTTATCCCTTTATTAATCCGGGGTCGCCACAGCTTAATGAACTGCCAACTTATCCAGCAAGTTTTTACGCAGCGGATGCCCTGCCAGCAGCAACCCATCCCTGGGAAACATCCACACACACACACTCACACACACACTCATACACTACGGACAATTTAGCCTACCCAATTCACCTGTACCGCATGTCTTTGGACTATGGGGGAAACCGGAGCACCCGGAGGAAACCCACGCGAAGGCGAACTCCACAGAACATGCAAACTCCACACAGAAACGCCAACTGAGCCGAGGTTCGAACCAGCGACCTTCTTGCTGTGAGGCGACAGCACTACCTACTGCGCCACTGCCTCACCCTGTAGGGATACAATTGTAGTGATACAATACTGGTGTAAAATGTGTCAAATGTGTAACTGAAGCTTCCAGATTAATACAAACTTAATGTGGCATTATTTTTGTGGTCAAAAAGATATAAAGTTGTGTGTTGGGCATCAAATCGATTAGCATTTTTGACATATTTTTTGACATCGAGGTCAATTTGATGTTGTTTTGACCACATCACAGTTCCATATCATTACGCTGAATGATTTAGTTACTTCATAGCCAGTCAGAAATCACAACAAAACAAAACAAAAGGCTTTGGATGAGATGTGTACACATCTACTTACTACACACTGGAGCTTTTTGAGGACAAGAACCTGACAAATGTGTTTGTCAACAATGATTTTAGGTGAGACTACCATAGTATGAGCCGAATAACTGACTGTCTGTTGAGTTACTTAAGGAATAATCGATGGCAGACAGTTGAATTTTGTAGTCCCTTTATTAATCAGGGGTCGCCACAGCAGAATGAACCGCGAACTTATCCATTCATTCATTCATTCATTTCTTTTCTTTTCGGCTTAGTCCCTTTATTAATCTGGGGTTGCCACTGTGGAATGAACCGCCAACTTATCCAGCACATGAATCATCCAAAACGTGAATCATCTCAGACTGGTTTCTTGAACACGTCAATGAGTTCACTGTACTCAAATGGCCTCCACAGTCACCAGATCTCAATCCAATAGAGCACTTTTGGAATGTGGTGGAATGGTAGATTCGTATCATGGATGTGCAAATCTGCAGCAACATGTCAATATGGACCAAAATCTCAGAGGAATATTTCCAGCACCTTGTTGAATTTGTGCCATGAAGGATTAAAGCAGTTCTGATAGCAAAAGGAGGTCCAACCTAGTACTAGTAAGGTGTACCTAATAAAGTGGCCGTTGAGCGCATATATAATATATAATGTAAAAATACAGTGTAGTCAGCAGTATTTTATTAATTTCAAGACTGATGAACAAATAAAATCAAACATACTAAAAATGACTGGTATTAGTCCACTGTAAAAAAGCTGGGATCCACACAATCGATTTGTTTTGGGACAACATGAAGTTATTAAGTTAACTTATTAGTGCTTACAAATTTAAGTGGATTGATCATAAAACAATTAAGTTGTCCTTAAAAAACTTAATAATTGTGTTGTTTAGGTTCATTTTAAATAAGCATTTTGAGCAAACAACAAACAACATGTTACAATTCCAATGACTCGAAATGTCAGAAGCATTTGTGGAAGCCACTACAGTCTTAAAAACACATGATGCATACAGTATATGATTCAGCCTCTAAACTCAACTAGATTTAAAACTAATTAAAAAAATATTAAAAGTGCAATTTATGCTATTTAACTTATCCAGCACATGTTTTACGCAGCGGATGCCCTTCCAGCCGCAACCCAACACTGGGAAATACCCATACACTCTTGCATTCACACATACTCTACGATCAATTTAGCGTACCCAATTAACCTATAGCGCATGTGTTTGGACTGTGGGGTAAACCGGAGCACCTGGAGGAAACCCACGCCAACACGGGGAGAACATGCAAATTTCAGACAGAAATGCCAACTGACCTAGCAGGGGCTCGAACCAGCGACCTTCTTGCTGTGAGGCGATCGTGCTATCTACTGCGCCACCGTCACACCTAAGCTAATATTTTAGTTGCCAATCATCCCTAACAATATCCTTGTTGTGTTCGTCTCCTCTCAGTTGATCATCCTGGCTAATGGCGGACCAGAATGTTTGGTATTCATTATGAGAAACTACAACTACGAGAAGCTCCTCTGGACCACCAGTAGAGTCCTGAAGGTGCTTTCTGTCTGTCCAAGCAACAAGCCGGCAATTGTAGATTCTGGTGAGTGTGTGCGTGTGTGTGTGTGTGTGTGTGTGTGTGTGTGTGCGTGTGTGTGTGTGTGTGTGTGTGTGTGTGTGTGTGTGTGTGTGTGTGTGTGTGTGTTATGCTCCTCTTTTAACTCTCTTTCACTTTCGCAGTGTTCCTAAAGGACTATTATCTTATCTCTTTATTTTCATTCCCGTGCACTGTTCTCTTGGGCATTTCGGTATAATTTTCTTCTAATGTTGCAATCTCCATCTCATTTTGTCCGCTTCAGATGTTTTAAAATCTTTTCTCACACCTTTCTAGATGTATGAATTTCTAAGAATTTTCCAAGTCATTCATGATTCATGATGCAGATCTATATATGAGATTATTCTTTCATTCATTTTCTTTTCGGCTTAGTCCCTTTATTAATTTGGGGTCGCCACAGCAGAATGAACCGCCTACACTGCAAAAAATGCTTTTCTTACCGAGATTTTTTTGTCTTGTTTCTAGTCCAAATATCTAAAAGTTCTTAAATCAAGAAGCATTTTCTAGACAAGCAAAACATATTGTCTTGTTTTCAGAAATAATATGGCAAAATGAAGTGAGTTTTTCCTCAAATCAAGCAAAATAATTTGCCAATGGGGTAATTCAATTCAGCTTTATTTGTATAGCGCTTTTACAATGTAGATTGTGTCAAAGCAGCTTCACATAAATGGTCATAGTAACTGGAACAGTGTAGTTCAGGTTTTAGTGTTTAAGTTCAGTTCAGTTTAGCTCAGTTCAGTGTGATTTAATCATTACTGAGAGTTCAAACACTGAAGAGCAAATTCATCGATGCGTAGCTCTACCAATCCTGAACCATGCGAGGCAGTGGCGACAGCGGAGAGGGAAAAAATAAATAAAAAAATGGGGTAAGCAAAATAATCTTATCACAAATCGAAAAACAAGATTATTTTGCTTACCCCATTGGCAGATTATTTAGCTTGATTTGAGGAAAAACTCACTTCATTTTGCCATATTATTTCTGAAAACAAGACAATATGTTTTGCTTGTCTAGAAAATGCTTCTTGATTTAAGGATTTGTAGATATTTGGACTAGAAACAAGACAAAAAATCCAATACAGTATATACAGTATGAGATTAGTGGGGGTGATTTTACATTTGTTTGTCTTATGATTGATGTTGCCAATTATTAGAAGGTTTTGACAGAAATTTCTTGAATGTTTTTATAATGTCTTTTAATGTTCTCTAAGGATACATTCACCGGCCACTTTATTAGGTACACCTGTTTAACTGCTCATTAACTCAAATTTGTGATCAAAAGCATCTCTGAACGCACAACACATCCAACCTTGAGGCAGATGGGCAACAGCAGCAAAAGATTACTGCAGGTGCCACTCCAGTCAGCTAAAAACAGGAAACTCAGGCTACAATTCGCACAGACTCACCAAAATTGGACTATAGAAGATTGGAAAAACGTTGCTTGGTCTGATGAGTCTCGATTTTTGATACGACATGTAGATGGTATGGTCAGATTTTGGCATCAACAACATGAAAGCATGGACCCATACTGCCTTGTATAAACGGTTCAGGCTGGTGGTGGTGAGTGGGGGATATTTTCTAGGCACACTTTGAGCCCTTTAGCATCCATTGAGCATCGTGTTAACACCACAGCATAGGAGTTTTGTTGCTGACCATATCCATCGCTTTATGAACACAGTGTACCCATCTTCTGATGGCTACTTCCAGCAAGATCATGCGCCATGTCAAAAAACGTGAATCATCTCAGACTGGTTTCTTGAACACGAAAATGAGTTCACTGTACTCAAATGGCCTCCACAGTCACCAGACCTCAATCCAATAGAGCACTTTTGGAATGTGGTGGAATGGTAGATTCGTATCATGGATGTGCAAATCTGCAGCAACATGTCAATATGGACCAAAATCTCAGAGGAATATTTCCAGCACCTTGTTGAATTTATGCCATGAAGGATTATAGCAGTTCTGATGGCAAAAGGAGGTCCAACCTAGTACTAGTAAGGTGTACCTAATA
Source organism: Danio rerio (assembly GCF_052040795.2). Classification (NCBI taxonomy): domain Eukaryota; kingdom Metazoa; phylum Chordata; class Actinopteri; order Cypriniformes; family Danionidae; genus Danio; species Danio rerio. The sequence goes on from NC_141039.2 coordinate 6,531,343, forward strand.
AAGTGGCCGTTGAGCGCATATGTAATCAAAAATACAGTGTAGTCAGCAGTATTTTATTAATTTCAAGACTGATGAACAAATAAAATCAAACATACTAAAAATGTCTGGTATAAGTACACTGTAAAAAAGCTGGGTTCCACACAATCGATTTGTTTTGGGGCAACATGAAGTTATTAAGTTAGCTTATTAGTGCTTACAAATTTAAGTGGATTGATCATAAAACAATTAGGCTTATTTTAAATAAGCAGTTTGAGCAAACAACAAACAACATGTTACAATTCCAATGACTTGAAATGTCAGAAGCATTTGTGTAAGCCACTACAGTCTTAAAAACACATGATGCATACAGTATACATACTGTACCTGTCAACATTGGGATAAGAAAATAAGGGATATGCCCACCATAATAAGGGATCCTCCCCTTAAAAAAACCCCCCAAATTACTAAATATGTTCATTTGGAGCTGTTTTATTGTAAATAAACAGTTAAATGGTCAGTGATATGTTTTACAATTATTATTAACAAAAGAAAAATAAATATAAACATTAGCAGCAAATACATTAGCAAACAATTCAGCTAATTAAAATGAATAGCTATTATAATGAAATAGAATCAAGCTGTCAAATCTCATTAGTCGTTTCTCCACTGTATAACTTACACATTCTGATTAAGAGCAACGAATGAATCTCGCATTTATTAAGATTTTTTTATTACAATAAACAAAAAGGTGTCACTTTAAAAATGCACACACATTATAATGATAGCATTTGACTGCTTTAAAAACATTTTATGCTTATTTAAGACAAAATTAGTTGTGTTTGGGAAAATAAAAAACACCGAGATCGACATCCTTATATGTTATTATTATTAATAATGTGTGTATGTCTGTTTAAACACGCACCCGAAAGCCAGACTTTCTCTCCGCTTCAAATCGCGTGTACAGAATCCGTTTGGGAAACAGCATCTGTTTATCACTATGAAGCACGTCAGCTGACCGTCATGCACCATTATATGAATGTTTTGAGGATTGTATCGGATGGGTGACGGCACCTGTAATCAAAAGGAAATGGAATCACGCCGTTTTTAATATTTATTTAAAAGTGTTTTCATTCCTAAACAAAGCGAAAGCACAGAAGACTCACGTTTTTGAACATGGGGCGACCCCTGGTGGTTCGGAGGTATGGGTTGCGTATAGGAAGGCTCGGCTGTTCAGACTTAAAATACAGGCGAAATACCTTTACAGGATGATAGCGGGATAGAACTGTAAAATACGGGAGAATCCCGGGAGAAACGAGAGGGTTGACAGGTATGAGTGTATGATTCAGCCTCTGAACTCAACTAGATTTAAAACTAATTAAAAAAAATATTAAAAGTGCAATTTATGCTAAAACCCATCTTTATCTCCAGCTGTCAGTGCCATCGCTGTATGGATGTAACTTTATTAATGCTGACCTTTCAGCGAATTAACACTTAGATACACACTGACAAAGGTTACGGGACTCAAATATCTCGCCTTATCTCGCCTGCCAGTGCCGATCCAATAAAAGTCTTTACAGTTATGGCATGACCATGTCCTCGTCCATATGTCTCGACGCTCGACTTGAGAAAGCACTGAGGATCGGGTAGTTACAACGCAGGATGAGAGGCAGTTTTCAAGGATGTCTCCTAATCTCCTTCCCTCTTTTTATCTTCCTAAGCCATGTGGCTTTTAGTTTATCTGCACAGACTCCAAAAGACATTTCTCTCCCCTTGGCAGACAATGGCTAATCCATGGAGAAATACAGCCTTCTTTATAGAGCGGCTTGTGTAGCTGGATAGTTTTGTTCTTTCTTCCTTTTCTTGTTTTTTTCCTGTGGCTTAGTCCGATAAATATGGACTCTAAACCTCTTTCTCTCCATTTGGCAGGAGGTATGCAGGCCCTCGGCCAACATCTCACAGGTTCGAGTCAGCGGCTAACACAGAACTGCCTGTGGACCCTGAGGAATCTCTCTGACGCTGCAACCAAGCAGGTAAATGAGCTTTTCCACTCTGCCGACCGTGTGTTTGCTCGCTGCTCGCTGTTATTCCTCATGCTTAGGGTTTGAGATTTGTTCTAATCTCTCATCCTGTGCTGAATGACTCAATACGAATGATACCTCAAATCGTGTGGCTTATTGAGCAGAGCTGCTTTTACTTTGCAGAGCAATTGGATTTTTTGGTCCGGTGGATGATGGAGCAGGTGAAAAATCCCACAGATTTATACTGAAAGCCATATGTTGTGGAATTGTGTGCAACCGCACAAAGCGCCCTAGTAACTGCTTATCAATGCCAGAGAAACAATCCAGAGAACACATGCTTAGCAATGGCAAGTAAATTCCTAGCAACCGCTAAGCACCATCTGACAGCCACCCATAATGAGCGATATCCTAGAAATGCCCAAGCAACCACCCAGAGCACCTTAGCATCTGCCTAGCAACCTCCCAGGCATCCTAGCAACATCCTTGCATCCGCCAAGAAACACAAACGGCCAAACCTTTTTATCAACACCTTGTCAATCCCTGCAAAAGCATTAAGAGTATTATATATACTCACCGGCCACTTTATTAGGTACACCTTAGTAGACCCCCTTTTGCCTTCTGAACTGCCTTAATCCTTCGTGGCATCGATTCAACAAGATACTGGAAATATTCCTTAGATTTTGGTCCATATTGACATGATAGCATCACGCAGTTGTTGCTGATTTGTCGGCTGCACATCCATGATGCGACTCTTCCGTTCCACCACATCCCAAAGGCACTCTATTGGATCGAGTTCTGGTGATTGTGGAGGCCATTTGAGTACAGTGAACGTATTGTCATGTTCAAGAAACCAGTCGGAATTGATTCACGCTTGGCGCGTTATCCTGCTGGAAGTAGCCATCAGAAGATGGGTACACTGTGGTCATAAAGGGATGGACATGGTCTGCAACAATACTCAGGTAGGCTGTGGTGTTGACACGATGCTCAATTGGCACTAATGGGCCCAAAGTGTGGCAGGAAAATATCCCCCACACCATTACACCACCACCACCAGCCTGAACCATTGAAACAAGGCAGTATGGGTCCATGCTTTTATGTTGTTGACTCCAAATTCTGACCCTACAATCCTAATGTTGTAGCAGAAATCGAGACTCATCAGACCAGCAGGTTTTTCCAATCTTCTAAAGTCTAATTTTGGTGGGCCTGTGCGAATTGTAGCCTCAGTTTCCTGTTCTTAGCTGACAGGAAGCGGCTGGAAGGGCATCCAAGTGAACCCGACCAGATTTGTTGCGGCACGGGAATAAATGTGTAAATAAATCGCGGGAGCGGTCGGTAACTCTGGTGTAATTTGCGGGCGGTCTAACAATATTGCTTCCGACTCTCGAGCGAGCGAGTACGCGTATGTCTGTGTGTGAATGAGAGAGAGCGTGATGTTGTGTGTCGCTTGTTTGGTGCTGTCTATGTGTATGTGTATGTGTGAATGAGTGAGAGAGCGTGATGCTGTGCGTCGCTTGCTTGGTGCAGTGTGTTTATGTGTGTGTGTTAAAACAGACAGCTTGTTGTAGGCTTTCTGGATCCAAACCCCCCCCCCCCCCCCCCCCCCCAAGCGAGAACGGTCGTGGTAGGTCGGACAGCAGGACAACAAATGCTGAATATAAGCGTGAGCGGTCGGGTTCGGACTTAAACCTGGCGCAAGCAGACGGGAGCGGGATTAAAAATTTTGTCCCATGCAGATCTCTAGTTGGACGTGTTGTGCGTTGCCTTTCTATCAGCTGGAACCAGTCTGGCCATTCTCCTCTAACCTCTGGCATCAACAAGGCATTTGCGCCCACAGAACTGCCTCTCACTGAATATTTTCTCTTTTTCAGACCATTCTCTGTAAACCCTAGAGATGGTTGTGCGTGAAACTTCCAGTAGATCAACAGTTTCTGAAATACTCAGACCAGCCCTTCTGACACCATCAAACAAGTCACGTAAATCACCTTTGTTCCCCATTCTGATGCTCGTTTTGCAGCAGATCATCTTGACCATGTCTACATGTCTAAATACATTGAGTTGCTGCCATGTGATTGGCTGATTAGAAATGTGCATTAACAAGCAGTTGCACAGGTGTACCTAATAAAGTGGCCGGTAAGTATGTGTGTGTATATATATATATATATATATATATATATATATATATATATATATATATATATATATATATATATATAAATAAACAATTTACTTAATAAGTGAAAATCTCTTCAATTATTCTAAAGAAAAAATCAGTCAATCGAAAGCCTGGCTTAAGTGTGAAATGTCTTTGTGAAACAAATAATTAGAATATTTGGCTCTTAATGCAATAACAATAGCATTTATTTTTATAACACGCATTCGGTTATTAAATATGCAAATGCCTCAAAGTATTTCAGTCCAGACAAAGCTTAAAAGCCAGCCGACAGCTTTCATGTAGTCCAATGTTCTTCTGTACTTCCTGACTGCTTTCATAACGCAGGCGACTCGTGGTTTTTTCTAATTGTTCCTCACAGTTTGTTCCTCATCACAATTCACTGGCCCAGAAAAGGCACAATTAACGATAAACAGGTTATCATTTTTGTCCTTATTATTAAATTCAGGGAACAAAAACACAACTATTAACAGACGCGGCCCCTTCTTCTCTCAGGGAAAGTGTCTGGAATGTAAATGTATGTATGTATCCGTCACTCAGAGTCTGTTCGTCTTTTTTTGCCTGTTTAATCCTTCACACACTCTTATCTCCTTCTTTCACCGCCTTTCCTCTTTCATTTGCTTCTTATCTCAGGCGTCTCCTCTTCCAATCATGTGTTTCATTTGTGATAATTAGCAGATGACTGATTTTGGAAATGTCATGTTTTTTACGGGAATCTTTTGCACTGTTTTTGTCACTGATCATGTCTGATACATGAAAAGGTGAATTTTAAAGCAGGATTTCACATTCAGCACAAGTTAAAGTCAATCAGCGGTGCCCTTGGCTTGATTTCTAGTACCTCACTATTAAAAATGATTTTCATTTGATCCTTTTTCTCTTTAAAACAGCTGTAATGAAAGTGAATGGGGTCAGTTTGTGAACATTAAACTGCACCTTTCATGCAAATGCAATGTTTGAAAGCTGTTTGGACAGAAATGTGTGTAGGTATATCTCCTAATCCCAGTGCACATTGAACAGTTCATCATGGATGTACCACTGGATCGCGTCTCACTATAGTTGTTAAACGTGATATTCAGACATCCCAAGTCTCGCGGAAGTTCTGGGAGTCTCTATGAATTTGCAGGATGAGTGATAATCTCCCGGAAATCGTGCGTCCCTAAATAAGTTGAGCACCCTTCTCACCCTCCAGATCCCTCCTCGCTCTTCCGATACGTCTCGCGCACCCTCTCTACCCCCTCACTGAGTTTTCACATGATGACCATCTTGATGTTTCACATCAGACATCGTACGATGCCAAATTAGTCAACATCGCCCAACTCTAGTCTCTTCTTTAAAATATCAAATATCCAAAGTCCACAATTTCCATGCCCATCGCAGCATGACGTAGCAGTTTTCCCCACACATCTATATTGATTGATAGGTGTGTATTAACATGTCTCACTATTAATACGTACTATCTTGTCTATTAGACAGGATTTGCAAAGAAACTGGGATTAAAAGATCTGTCCAAATTGCATCTCATGAAGCAGTAAATGGCACATTTTGTATTTTTATATAACATTTTGAACTCAACCTTTTGAGCCATGTAATTAGCGTACGTAATAACCGCTGGAATAAGCACATCTGCACAGTGTGCACATTCACAACTATAAACGAGGAAGCTTCAATCACAGGAGTTCCTGTGTTTGTGACTGTGGTACTCTGCTTTATTGTGTCAGAGTTGCTTTCTGACTTTTTCCGGGTCTGTCCTGACATCTGAGGAGAGGGCAGGGGAAACCTACTTTGAGTGGGCGGGGATAACCTGCTCATTTGCATTTAAAAACACAGGGGCCAAAACAGCTTCAACTACCCAATAATTGACATTCTCAGCAGGGTATAATACATGCTCTGATGGGTATTTTGACCTGAAATTTTACAGATGCTTTCTGGAGACACTAAAGATTTGTTTTACATCTTGTAAAAAGGCCAGAATTGGAGCCCTTTAAAATACTCACTGTTTCAGTAACAAGTCACAAGAGGTGTTAAAAGTTAACATCTGCCAACCAGCCAAATTGGAGAGGACAGGTGACGTTTTCAGCCTGTTTTCACTCCCCTGGAGATGTGATAAATGTTGTGTGTCCAATACCTTTTTCCCATCATCATTTTGGTGCTAAAAGCTCTCTTTAGTTCTCCCGGTATGGGACTTTATTATCACAAATTAATGTGCTTAAATTTAATTTTGTCATCATGATGTGATATTTTAGGGTGTGATTTTTAATAGCATCATACAGCGCCTGATTGTGAAAGTAAAAGTACTTTTTTTTAGTAGGTTTGGTTTTCTTTCTTTCTTTCTTTCTTTCTTTCTTTCTTTCTTTCTTTCTTTCTTTCTTTCTTTCTTTCTTTCTTTCTTTCTTTCTTTCTTTCTTTCTTTGCAGATGTGATTTAGAGATAATATAGTTATTCAGTTAACACTTGTGTGCTGTTAGGGCCATTAGAAACACCTCAAACAAGCGGTACATAGTTTTTTTTTTTGTTTTTTTTTTTGATGCAAAGATGATATAATGCTTTTAGATTTAAAGGACTAGCATTGCACCAGACCCCCTTAAGTGGCTTAGTTTGAAAGTGTAGAATCTATTTCATGCACATATGCATCACTTTGGTTTTTATGCTACTGTGCAAAAGTTATTTACACTTAAATACACAGTATTTTGGATACCCGAGCTGGGTATTTTACATTGGTTCATTTTCATATTTTTCATATGACACATGTACAAGTTATAGCTCAAATGAAAGCTCTTCCCGGTGCTCATACGGTTTTAGCTTTCTTTTTACTGAGTTATATTCACATATCAAACAGTTGCCGAATGAATCATGGTGTTTCCATGGTGCAGAAGTGAAAACAATACATTTAGGATCAATAAGCAGCCCCGGATAGCACAGACAGCTGTCATCTCTTACCTTATGCTGTGCGCTTCAGGGCCATTCTCCTCTGTTTTTGAGGTGATGTGCATAAGTAATCATTTTATATGTCTGACAAGGTCCATACACAGTGAATTATGTTTGATCAAACAAAAGAATAGTGAAATATGTAAACAATGATCGCTCCCTGTGGCTTGTACAGCACCTCTCATCAGTTGGAATACAATAACTTTTGCATAGATTATAGTAGAGATATTTTTATTTTTTCCTATGATTACAGACATGTGCAGGAACCACCAAAATATATTACAGCACGCTAGACCACACAGAACCTAAAAGGTACACTTTCAAATTTGAGTTCATAAAAAAAAAAAGCGCCTCTTTTTTTAGATGTTTATAATAACACAGACAACAAATACAGATATTTTAAACACTTTCAATTGTGTTTAATGAAAATTCAAAGGGTTTTCTTTAAAATTACACCAAATTTTAGTACTTACACCTCTGCATGTGGATTTGGGAAGCTTTTAAATTTGGGTAGGCAAAATACAGGCGAAAATCTCAAAATAACAGCAGAGTTTAACTGGATAAATACATATAAATATACATAGATACATAGAATCTAAATATTAAGAATGTTCAAGGATTTAAGATGAAGATGAATATTAAACTTGTTATAACAGTCTTTTGAAAAGGCTTCGTTCACTGAGAAATAGATATAAATATTCATTTTCCAAAAGGGGGTGTACTCATTTATGCTAAGCGCTGCGTATTCTTCACCAATCAGAATCAAGTATTCCACATGGAAATGTTATACATTCTCATCGACCGTATCTGAGCTCTTCTGGCTTTATTTGTGTTCAGGAAGGTCTGGACGGTCTGCTGCAGATCTTAGTGAGTCAGCTGGGCTCTGATGATGTCAACATGCTGACCTGCGCCACTGGCATCCTGTCAAACCTCACCTGCAACAACGCCCGCAACAAGGCCCTGGTCACGCAGAGCGGCGGCGTGGAGGCGCTCATTCACGCTGTGCTCCGAGCCGGAGAGAAGGAGGATGTAGCCGAACCCGCAGTCTGTGCCCTGAGACACCTCACCAGCCGCCATCCTGATGCTGAGCTGGCCCAGAATGCAGTGCGGCTGCATTACGGCATCCCCGCCATCACTAAACTCCTGGGTCAGCCGCACTACTGGCCTGTGGTGAAGGTACGTTTTTATCAACTCATTAAAATGATTTATATCAGTGGTGAAATGTACGAGATTAGCAATAAGGCTGTGCAATATATTGTTTCAGCATTAATATCACAATGTGCGCATCTGCAACAGTCACAAATTCAGTGTTGAGTCTGAAATATAGTCGATCAAGAGCCGCAGAACGCATGAGGATTGTTGAGTCACTGCTAGTTTAACCATAATAGAGTGAAAGTTTATCACTTGCATGTGTATTTAAGCCCTGTGACTGAGCATTTGAAGGGAGTTTAGAACATTTAAGCACAAAAAAGTAGGATGATTGGAGGTGTAACAAAGATTTATTGTATTATTTGTACAGAATCGATGCAAAAAATGCATTTTTGTCTTGTTTCTAGTCCAAATAATTACATTTCAAAGCAAAAACAAGATTATTTTACTTACCACTGGCAGATAATTCTGCTTGCTTTAAAGGGCAATGAAACCCCCTCGTTTCAGCAGGGTTTTTTCACACCTTTGGAAAAAGTCAGAAAAGTGGGCGTGTCCAGCTCTGTTTAGGGCGGAGTGTCGGAGGAAGAAAAGAGGCATGGTGTGGGAGTGTCTATTTGGGAACGCTGAGTTTCAGAGTCAAAATACACACACACACACACAGGGGACAAAGTGACTGTGTTTACATGGACATCTGTAGTCGAATTATTTGCCAAATTATTAAATGGTGGACTTTAACTGCAGTTTGGCTCTTTCATTCAGGGAATTCATTCATGTCCCTCGCGACAAACGGGATATTTGATTCGCGGAACTGCTGTAAGCGTGTATTTTTCATGCAATGTTTGATACCGCACGGCGAATGAGAGAAAAAAAAACCCTCCGCATTTCCTGGAAACTTAGATGCACTCGGCAGGTAGCCTCAGAAAGCCGCGTGTGTTATTCCGGTCACAAAATGCGGTGAAAATCCTACACGAGGTTAAAGTTTAATTGTAGTGCTAACATGTTTACACTCGGTGCAATAGTTTGTTCGATACGAACAAACTGAATAAACAAAGAGCACTGGTCGCTCACTTACCAAATCTGTAGAGACAGAACAATCACCAGCAACTAGAGCCGCGTCTTTATTAAGAGGAGGCTACAAGCGAATCCGGATCTCAGCGTTTGCAGATGAGAACAGCTCTCAGGTAAACAATGTTTCTCCTTAGACACGTAAGTTATTGTTGTCGAGCGTCGCGTACACTGTTAATCCACACATGACTCCAGATGAGTTCTCACAGAGAGAAAATGAAAACAAAACTTAACAGCAGCAAACTATAAAAGCAACTCTTCACGCTTGTTTTGCCAACACAACGTGGCGTCTCTGTCGTCTAAACACTATGACAGTAATGAATATTAATAAAGTTGCACAATAGAGCGCGCTGATTGGTTTGAACCAAGCTTTACTCATGCATTAATGCATCACACTGTAAGACGTAATAAGACACACTCTGGCACAGACGTCCAGTCTGCACGCTGGAATACACGCTATTATGTCATGACCGTGACGCAGCTTCAAAAATTCGTTTCAAACCGGAAGTACGAATTTGCTTGAAATAACGCAAAAACAACCAATTTACACTTTTTAGTGAAATATAGGTGTCCTAATAGTGTTTTTAGCAGTGTGGGACACATATACAACTGTCAACAGCTCAAAAAATGTGTTTTGGTGTTTCGTGACCCTTTAAAGGAAGAAATATTTATTTTGACTCATTTCTTCTGAAGGTGAAAATAAAACGATATTTTTACTTGATCTAAGAATTTGTTCACATATTTGAACTAAATCGAGACAAACCAAAAGGAGAAAAGCGATTTTTGCAGTGAGATTATAACATTTTTGTACCTGAATACTGTTCAGATATGTAAAATAATATGTACATATTTTGTATTAGTACATTTGCACTGATACAAAGCACAAGGGGAAAAAAAGGGTCAAAAAGAGCTATTTAATCTGTCTTGTAAATTTGTATTTATATCCTAATATTTATCGCAGAAAAATAAAAAATCGTTTTATCCGATTTTTTGGTCACTTTATTCCGTTTGTTGAAGGTAAGTTACATTGCAACTAATTCTCATTAGATTATAAGTAGACTGTTAGGTTGGGGTTAGGGTTAGTGTAAGTTGACGTGTACTTGCAAAGTTTCTTATAATGTCTGTTGAAGGAGCATTATCAGCAGATATTAGCCATACAGCCTACTAATACTCAAATAGACCATCAAAATAAAGTGTTACCGATTTTTTCCAATATGGTGTAGTGCTAATTAGCAAGATTCAACCAGAAAACTTCTTTAAAATGGTATAGCAGCAAAGTTCCTTGATTATTACGCTGGAATGAGAGTAAAGTGGACATATCGACCTATTTTCTGGCTTATTATGTAACTATTAAAGAGTCAAGCTTTAAATAGGACAATTATCTAAACTTTTGTGTCATTTTTTTTTGTTTGTTGCTAATGGTCTAATCCGATTCAATGATTTATGCTAAGCTAAGCTAACATGAATTCAAAAATTTATTTATTATTATTTTTTTTTTAACTCTGGGTTAAGTTTATTTAAAAAAAGGTGCAGTGTTCCTTTAAATGAAGCCTGTTTTACTTACCAATGCTGCATATATGTAATCAAAAATACAGTAAAAATAGTAAAATTGTGAAAAATGATTTTCTAATGCAGAGTTCAGACTGGATAATTTCAGCCCCGTTTTTGACTTGACGACAGGTTTTGAGAAATCGCAGACAAATGCCTGAAATCACAGGTAAATCTGTGCTCTATGGGAAAGAATGAGTCAACATTTGCTGCCATTTTAGTACAGGGTAGCGCACTTTTGAAATGAATGTGGGATCATGGTGCAGTGGAGGACTGTGGCCATCCAAAGCCAGAGATATATACACATATATACAGTTGAAGTCAGAATTATTAGTCCCCCTACATTATTAGATCGCCTGTTTATTTTTCCCCAATTTCTGTTTAATGGAGAGCAGATTTTTTTCAACACATTTCTAAACAATAGTTTTAATAACTCATTTCTAATAATTGATTTATTTAATCTTTGCCATGATGACAGTAAATAATATTTGACTAGATATTTTTCAAGACACTTCTATACAGCTTAAAGGGACATTTATAAGGTTTAACTAGGTTAATTAGGTTAACTAGGCAGATTAGGGTAATTAGGCAAGTTATTGTATAACGATGGCTTGTTCTGTATCGATAAAAAATATAGCTTAAAGGGGCTAATAATATTGTCCCTAAAATAGTGTTGAAAAATTTGAAAACTGCTTTTATTCTAGCCGAAAAAGAACAAATAAGACTTTCTCCATAAGAAAAAATATTATCAGACATACTGTGAAAATTTCTTTGCTCTGTTAAACATCAGTTGAAAAATATTTAAAAAGGAAGAAAAAAATTCAAAGGGGGCTAATAATTCTGACTTCAACTGTACATATATCTATGATTGGCAGATTTTTTCGGTGGTCAGTATGCAAGTATTGTTTTAATTTACCAAAATTTTAATTTTACATCACTTTTCTACATCAATGGATAAGTGACTGCATGGGCATTGCTAACAAAGAGTGTGTGTTTGTATGTATGTAAATGTATCATCCTCCCTCACTGTTAAATTTGATCTAATTCATGTCCTGAAACACACCCTCTCTCCTGCTGTCACCTCTAATTCTAACGGAGGGAGCGATTAGTTTGGGAATGAATCCCCTTTATGAACGACTCATTCACTTAGCCGACAATAATACAAGTTTCAAAGAAAGAAGTTGCAGTATTGTAGTAGTGACTGTATTATTATCAATACTTGTTAAGCACAAAAGTTTGTAACATACAAAAACATAAAAAACTAAATCTTACCTATGAAATGTTCTGCCTTTGTGCTTTGTTTTCTTTGTTTGCTCATTACCATACCCGCACACAGTGCTAAAGTCCAGCATCTTCACATTGGCTTCAGTCTTGAGTCTAGTGCTGTTGAATGACTTTTGTCCCAGGAGCACTGTACAAATATGGCAGCACTATTGATGCATGCTCAGGGACCATATGCGATATCTAGTGTATATATCTATGGTTGATTACTAAACTATTCTGAAACTGCAATAAATGCTCTATATTATCTCTATACCAAGTTTAGATTAATTTTTTATTCAAATGAGTTATAAATCCTGTTAATTTTAACATAATGCCAACACAACTGGGGAGTCGTTTCTCAGTTTAATTTCACAAGCGGTTAATTTGCGAATTATTGGCAACATAGTGTAATTAATTCGATTAAAAGCTGGAGTGTAGTGACAGCCCAAGTGTTTTTATGTCTGTGTGTGTCTGAATGGCTGCGGGTTTGAAAGTCGTCTCCGTGTTTAAATGTAAAGGTCAGATGTGCTGCTGAGGTTTTGATATGGAGGAACGCTGAGACTCTCCTCTGGCGTTAAGCTGATTTGCTGCTTTATTTCAGCCATTGAGCTGCTCTCCTGCTCTCCGCTGGGGCTTCAGTCAAATGTTGAGGACACAAGATGAAACAATAAAAAAAAAGCCCTCGAGGATCGTATGCAAGAAAATTCACTGCCATACATTGACTGAAAACAGCAGATTTTTGTTCCAGGATGCCAGGGGCGAAGGGAGATTGGGGAGGATAATTAGTGGATAATTAAAGAAAAAACACATGTATTGGCATGAAGGTTGAGTGAATGATTAATAAAAATATTTAAAAGGACTATTGATAATGTTGTTGACACACAATGTGACCAAAAGTCATTGATTTTCACTTAACATTGCTGATGACACTAGTATATTTGTTAAGTTTAGTACATTTGAACTACTACAAAGCACAAGGGGGACATTTTTACACCTTGACTGCACAATTATTGATTTAATCACATTGATCTAATCATATCCATCTGTAAAACATGCTCACAGTTTTTCTGTGTACTGTACATATATCTATAACCACATTTAATCTGTATAATATATCCATTGTAAGTACATCTGTATGTTATATCTAATCTTGCTTGCATAACCTATAGTACCTATAGTAGTTATCAACCCACCTCATATTCATAATGCTACCTCTAACTGAAATACTGTACCCTCTATTTTAAAGATCTAAGCACAAAGTCTAAGGCCCAATCCCAATTCTGTTTTTGTACCCCTTCAGATTGTGATGGGGAAGGGCTTCAAAATTTACCCCCAAGAAATGGCACAGCACTACAACACCTGCACACGTCATCATATGTCATCACGATCCTATACTTCATATGAGGTCGACGTTGGCGACTGCTGTAGTTATTCCAGTTGCATTATTTTTTGGTTATTTATCTTCAGGAAACCACTGAAGGCAACAATATTATGTTGTCATAACGATATAATGTGGCAATAAGATCGTAATTGGTAATATTCATCAACGTAAACACACGAAAACAACATTATCGTTATATCAGACACTGTAAAAAGGTCATTCCCAGCCAGTAGACATTTTGTTTCTTGTTCAAACTACCAAAATTATTATAGTTAATGAAAACGAACAAAAAAAAACATAAACTAGAATTAAAAAGCATTTTCGTTAACTGAAATAAAGTAAAAATGAGATTTTTTAAAAGAACTAGAAGTAACTGACACTGTATTGTGTACATATAAAAAAACCTGAAACTAAAATTATACAGTAACGTTATTAATATAATACAATAAAGAACAATAACGTTCTTTGTTTTTGTCTTTGTAAATGTATTTAATAAATTTTAGAAGTAAATCTCATCTAGAAGTATTAGAAGTAAGTCATCCTCGTTGTTGCTCCCGTGAAAATAGCAACGACTGGACATAAAAATAACGCAGTGACAATATTAAATTCGACTCGAGCAGACATTTAAAAGTATTAATTTATCACATTTGTGTCCAGTAATAGGTTTCATTTCTGTATTAGTAATCGCGATCGCGAATGAATCATTCTTTTCAACCGGATCTTCTAAAAAAAAAAGGTTGAACTAATTCATCAAATCAAACTGAATCATTTCAAACAATTTGTGTCTCCAGTAAGCACAATATCCACTTATGCACAAAAAGTTTTTGACATGCCTGATACCCCTCTTGGACTTCCAATAAACAAATTTCCTGAGTTATTCAGTTATTAGAACAGTACACTGGGATTAGATTTGAGAAGATTTGATTTGCTGTGACTGAACTAAACTTCTGCAGCATAGGTAAAACCAAGGGCTTAAATGAGAGCATCTGGCGAGAAACGTAAGTTTATTTCATCATAGAAAGTCATAATGAAATTTAAATAACTGAATCATGCTTCAGTTAGGTTGCAAAACGTAATTGTGAGAAACTTTTCAGATCATGGTGTTTTAACTGACAGAAATAAAAACGAAAACTAAGCGATTTCAAAACATGGAAACTAATAAAAATGAGTAAATCTTGCTCTAAAAACTAATTCAAACTGAATTTAAAGACAAAAAGCCAAACCGAAATAAAAACTAAATGTAATGAAAAATGCACAACTATTATAACCTTGCAAACAATTTTTTAAAAATGAGCTGAAACAAAAAAATTCTTGAGATTTCATTGGGACAACTTAATTGTTTGATGTTCAATCCACTTATATTTGCAAAAACTAGTAAGGCAACTTCATTCCTTCATGTTTGATTGTGTGGAATCCAGCATTTTTCCAGTGATTGTCGCAGACGACTGTTTACGGATCAAAGATTATTCTCAGTTTTCAGGCATTATAAAAATAAAAACCGTCCACGCTCTTCTAAAATAAACATGCGGTGTGTGTGACTCGTCAGTGGCGCTATTTGTTTTTTGCCTGGTGTCAGTGGAAGCCCTTGAAGCCTGTGTGAATGCGGAAGGTCGTGCTGGATGTAATTGTCTGTCCTCGGCTCTCTGATTTGTGGTGGGCAGGATCTGATTGTGTCTCTCTGTGGGCACGAGCTCCAGGCACGCATGATCTCACGCTTAATCGTATCAGAGCGTTCAAGCGCAAACCTGTGTGTGTGATCTTTTCAGCATGTGTGTATCGATCCAGAAGGATGCCAGGCTTTTATTTCCATTCGCCGTCTCCATGCAGAGATCCCTAACAAAATCAAGCTGGCGACTCAGAAATATAAGCATCCGCATTGATTAGTGGTTTGTTTCTGTTTAGGGTGAATTGGCTGATATAGCAGGCTTGACTTGTATTGAGAGTAGCGTCACGTTTCGGGTTTTCACTTCCGTCGCCATTGTTGAAATGCTGTCAGATATTAATTTATTCATCAGAACAATGTGTCCAACTCCAGGGAAATTATTAATAAGGTGGAAGGAGCATTATTAAGCTGTTGAGATTGTGTTTTCTGATGTTGTTGTGTGTAAAAATAAATTCGACTACTGATGCAAGTCTATTTCAGGTCCATGCACTTCTTTATTTGAAATACTGTACCTTAAAACTTTAGTTTAAGTAACTATTCACGCCATACTACTGGCTTATTACCTTGCTATTATTAAGATGTTAACTGTTAGCTAATAAGGTATGATCTTATTTTACAAATCCTACCCAAAACACAACTATTCCCTTACTAACTATTAATAAGCAGTTAATTAGTAGTTTATTGAGCTAAAAGTCTTAGTTAATGGCTTGTTAATAACGTGAATTGTACATTAAAATAAATTGTGACCTGTTGTTTTTTTTTTATTTTACAATACATAGTTTTGCTTTTAACCCTTCATTGAAATAGTCATTGAAAAATATGAGTATTTATTATAAGATTATATTAAGGTTATTGTATAATATTTTGATAATATTTAGATTTTGTTTTTACTTCTATGAAAAATAATGTAAGTTACATTGAGTGTGTGTGTGTGTGTGTGTGTGTGTGTGTGTGTGTGTGTGTGTGTGTGTGTGTGTGTGTGTGTGTGTGTGTGTGTGTGTGTGTGTGTGTGTGTGTGTGTGTGGCCACTTTATTAGGTACACCTGTCCAACTGATTCTTATTGCAAATTTCTAATCAACCAATAACATGGCAGTAACTCAATGCATTTACACATTTAGACATGGTCAAAAGGATCTGCGGCATAAGAATGAGGAAGAACGGTAATTTAAGTGACTTTAGATGTAGCATGGTTGTTGGTGCCAGAAGGGCTGGTCTGAGTATTTCAGAAAACTGCTGATCTACTGGGAGTTTCACGACAACCATCTCTATAGTTAACAGAGAATGATCCATAAAAGAGAAAGTATTCAGTGTGGGCAGTTCTGTGGGTGCTAATGCCTTGTTGATGTCAGAGGTCAACAGTAACTTGAAAAACCACTCGTTACGACCGAGGTATGGAACCTCTAACCTTAAGGCAGATGGGCTACAGCAGCAGAAGACCACATTGTGTGCCACTCCTCTCAGCTAAGAACAGGAAATTGAGGCTACAATTCACACAGGCTCACCAAAACTGGACAATAGAAGATTGGAAAAGTGTTGCCTGGTCTGATGAGTCTCCATTTCTGCTGTGACATTCGGATGGTAGGGTCAGAATTTGGCATCAATAACATGAAAGCATGGATCCTGTCTATTATCAATGGTTCAGGCTGGTCGTGGTAGTGTAATGGTGTGGGGGATATTTTCTTAGCACACTTTGGGCCAATTAGTGCCAATTGAGCATTGTGTCAGCGAGTATTGTTGCTGACCATGTCCATCCCTTTATAATCACAGTGTACTCATCTTTTGATGGCTACTTCCAGCAGGATAACCAGCAATGTCATAAAGTGTGAATCATCTCAGACTGGTTTCTTGAACATAACAATGAGTTCACTGTAGTCAAATGGCCTTTACATAGAGCCCCCTTGGGATGTAGTGGAATGGGGGATTCGCATCATGGATGTGCAGCCGACAAATCTGCAGCAACTAAGTGATGCTATCATGTAAATATGGACCAAAATCTCTGAGGAATATTTCCAGTATCTTGTTGAAACCATGCCATGAAGGATTAAGGCAGTTCTAAAGGCAAAAGAGTACTAGTAAGGTGTACCTAATAAAGTGGCCGGTGAGACATTTAAATGAAATCAGATAATCTAACAATAAAAACTAATAACAATAAATACTATGATACATTTTAGAAATTTTGAATACTATATTATAAAAACTATATCATACTATACTGTAATATACATAATAATAATAAATGTAAAATAAAAAATTATAAATACAAAAAAATAACACAACAACTGTTATTACTGTTATAACAGGCATAAAATTAGAGAAAAAATTGGAGTAAAAAGTGTCATATCTGTTGTCAAGTTATATTTGTTAATAAATTGTGCCAAATGTTTTGTTTCACAATTTCAGTTAATCACTTTTGCTAACTAAACTGTAGAATTTAACTTACTTCAAAACAGGAAAGCAGAATCTCATCTAATATTCTAATGTAATCTAAAATATTTTGCTGGAAAAATCTCTGAAAAAAAATACCAAAATCAGAAGATAAAATGTTTTAGTTGTGGCTCTATTTTAATACTACCGTTATTGTTCCTGGTTCGAACAGGCCTTCTTTAGACCCAAAACTATGGGCTATCTAATGCAGAAAGCAGATGGATTGTATTCTGTCGTTCTGTGATGGGACAGTCTGCGTATGGCTGCAGTGTCTGATTGCACTCATGCAGGGTGGAGACGAGAGATCACTAACTCATCACACATGACCAGCCAACATGTGGAATGCATTGCATCATATTTGTTTCTCATCATGTTTTCCGTGGCTCCTGTCCCACCCTGAAGATCTGCTCTATCAGCTGCTGTTAGCTAATCAGCATTGCAGACTAATGATGCGCTATGAAGGAGGACAGCAGAAATTAGCCAGTGCTGCATCTGCGCAGATGGTAAAAGGACATTTCCACTGAACTAGAGTGATGTACATCTACTATAAAGCAGTTTCACATTTGCTAACAGTCAGGAATTTAAAGTCCACATGAACCAGGAGCTGAAGTTATGTGATGTATTCACTGTTGCCAACTATTTTTAACGAAATGGTGCTAAGTTCTGCCCAAAAAGTTGCTAAAAGTCACTAGATTATGTCATACTGTAACGACAGGGAGTAACACCAACAACTGCGGTAAGATCCAATATGCAGGTTTATTCACAGTCAGGCAAGCAGTGGTCAATACGGGTGCAAACAGGTGTGTGAGGACAATCCAGAATCACAGTCGTATACAGGCAAGAGGTCAGAAAGGCAGGCAGCAGGCAAAGACAAAGAGGCTAACAAGGCTAACGGTCGGTACACAAGATAACAAGACTGGGAAACGCGTTGTAATGCTACTGTGACAGATAACAAGACTCTGCAAACTGAAGGGGTGAATGTGTGGCTTAAATAGTGTGTTAATCAGTCTCTGACAATCCTCAGGTAGTGTGAATGTAATCAGTCTAGATGAGGAAGCATGTGTGAGTGTGACCGGAGTGCATGTATAAATATGTAGTCCAGAAATGGCAGATTTGTAGTCCATGGTTATTGTAGGTGCAAACCAGCGATCTTATGGGAAATGATCGCTGGTAATCGTGACACATACGTTAATTTGCATACTAATGACATCATCACGTTCGACCATTTCTGTTTGTTTAACAACCTATGGTTAATAAAATAGTATTTATATTTGCACTACGCTTTTTGTTTGCATGTCAATTCAACTAAATTAATTGCTGTTTGAATACAGTATATCAATGGATGTGTGGTGAAATTGCAGTAGTCTCTCACATGTAATAAACTCAACCAAGTTCTGAAACTCTTACATAAAATATCTGTGATTGTGAACAAGAAAATAATAAACGGTCAAATTAAATTGTTAAAATAAAGTTGAAGCAGATCGGTTTGACTGTCTAAAGAAAATAACCTTCACACTGCTGGTGCTAAATCATTTGCCATCGGTACGCAGAGAGGCTCTAGGGCTGCAGGTGGGAGAGGCTGCTGTACGAGGACTGGGCCACCTGTCAGTGCTCTGAGGCGGGGGAGGGGCCGGCGGCATTACCCGCAGCTCGTTGAGAAGAGTAGGGACGGTACAGTATGGACACATGACTGTCTATAAAAATCTCCAGTAACTCACAAAAAGTCTCTAGATTTGTTGCTAGTCGCTTTTTTGAAAATTTGTCGCTAGGGGGGGTCTAAAATGTCGCTAAATCTAGCAACAAAGTTGCTAAGTTGACAACACTGGATGCATTTCCTTAAGAAACGGAATAATATATGAGAAAACAATGGGTGTGGCTTGTTTTTTTTTTAATCTGAGCTGATTGGATGTAGTAACTTTGCTTTCATTCAGAAAGCTCATTCATAAAGCTCAGGAAAAGGGTTTGGAGAGAGATTTTACAACCTAACAGACTCCTCCTGCTCACCATTTCTGTTTGTTTTCAAAATTGTCATTTAGAGGTGCGTGGTTAAGTATGTTAGCCCAGCCCAATGCCTAGGACACACCTGAACACACCTGAGTGGAATGAACTCCCTAACTGCATCAGAACGGCAGAGTCACTCGCTGTTTTCAAGAAACGACTAAAATCTCAACTTTTTAGTCTCCACTTCACTTCCTAATCTGCAATTGATATACCACTAACTGTACTCAAAAAAATATATATAAATAAATACTAATACTTTCCTTCTTAGACTTTCCAGACCTGAAACTTGCCTATAGCACTTATTCATTGTTGCTCTTATAGTTGTGTAAATTGCTTCCTTGTCTTCATTTGTAAGTCGCTTTGGATAAAAGCGTCTGCTAAATGTAAATGTAATATGTAAATGTAATCTAACAGTTTAAATGAACACAAACAGGAAGAGCGTTTTCAGATTTCATTTAAAAGTTAGATCAAAGAGTTTGGAATGACCAAGAGGCGACACTCAATAGAACGTTCCATTGCAACAGCAGCGCTCAGCAACAGCCATGGATTCCTCCATTTTGAGTGAAAGCGATCGGCCGTCTATTTATTGGATCTTATTGCTGTCACGATGGCAAGCAGCTGCTTTGTTTTTATTTATTTATTTAAAAAGCGCATTAAAGCTGAGACACAACCTAAAAGACGACAATACAGCACCTACTATCACAATCATCAGCACTTTGAATACTTTATTTTACAGACTTATAATATGCTATTGTTCCATTGGAATTTTCAGTCCACAATGGCTGCCGCGCCATCTAGTGGTTGATTCCCAAATTGCACTAGAGTGTCGCCTCTTGGTGATTTTATGCTCCTTGGTTAGATGATCAAACAATTGTTCTTTTCTTAATGACATGCACAGATGAATTGTTTACCACATGTTTTGCTAATATTAAAGGTATAGTTTTGTTGTAGTTACCAATGTTGATTGTTCTCTCTGTAGGCTACAGTGGGTTTGATCCGTAACCTGGCGCTGTGTCCAGCCAATCAGGCTCCTCTACGGGAGTCCGGCGCAATCCCTCGACTAGTCAACCTGCTGCTCAAAGCCCATCAGGAGACGCAGAGACATGGATCAGGAGCCCAGCAGACCTATCAGGTGCAGTACACTGACCTAGAAGTGACAACAAATATAGCACGCATATTCCAAAAAAATATAGATAAATAATTTTTTTTTTTAAATCAGTAAATATATATATGGTGGCTCACCTCACAGCAAGAAGATTGCTGGTTTGAGTCCCAGCTGGTCCAGGCATTTCTGTGTGGAGTTTGCATGTTCTCCTTGTGTTCGCGTGGGTTTTCTCAGAGTGCTCCGGTTCTCCCACAGTCCAAAGACATGCGCTATAGGTGAATTAGGTACGCTAATTTGGCCGTAGTGTATGTGTGAGAATGAGTATGGGTATTTTTCTCTGATTTTACTCATAATTCTCTCTTCATATCGCCGTATGCCTATTACATATCCATAAAACACTGTGATATAACCGCGCTCGGATCGGATCGCTTTCTCACTGTAATCGAACCGCTCCAGGGTTCGTTTCAATCGAGCCGAGACCACCTCACTCAAGCGATCTCGGAGCGATTACTTTGGCGCGGAACAGAGCGCGAATGCCCTGTTTACATATGCCAATCGAACCGCGCTAACAGGGCAAACGAGATACGTTCCGAAACAAAAGTGTAGGTGTGAAAGCACCCTAATACAGTGATCAACAATCAACAAAGGCAAGTTGCAGTAGAAAGTCTGTGCAAAACACCCAAAAATGCCTGATATAATATTAATAATATTATATATATGTAATTATTATAAAAAATGTATCAACTTGTAATATTTAAAGAAAATCTTTATTTGATGACTAAAACATCTAAAGCAAGGAACATGCTTCAGGTTTTTTGAAATATAAGCTGCGTCCCAAATGGCACACTATACACTATGCACTCATGCACTATGCACTTACACACTCAACAGGCTAGTATATGTATGTAGTGTCGTCCTAAATGGCACACTAATGGTTTTTTTACTAAGAGGAAATTTAAACCGTTTCCCTGATGACGTTTGACGGTCGCCAAATCAGTGAAATAAACGACCGCATTATCAAATAATACCTGCCGCGAGTGTAACCGCATTTACCATCGGGAGGCGCTTTAATCACACTCGTAGGAGAATTTTGCTTTAACCATCCAAAATAAATAAAGTTATCCAACATGTGTGCCTGATAGCTCCGCCTCTTCCGCTACGTGAGCAAACCTGCGGTCGTTGAGTGCGTAGCTGCGTTCCAAATCGCATACTTATGCACTATTCTACGCCATTTTGTAGTATAAATAGTGCATGTAGTGTTTTCACACTGAAAACTCTAATAATAACAAATGCACTTTAATTACCCGGATGATGCACTCATTCAGCCGCTAAAATGAAGTGTGGAATGATGGACACTTCACGCACTCTATCGGACGCACATGTTGGATAACTTTATTTATTTTGGATGGTTAAAGCAAAATTCTCCTATGAGAGTGATTATAGCGCCTCCCGATGGTGAATGCGGCAATACTCACGGCAGGTATTATTTGATAATTCGGTCGTTTATTTCACTGATTTAGCAAACGTCATCAGGGAAACGGTTTGAATTTCCGCTTAGTAAAAAAACATTAGTGTGCCATTTGGGACGACACTACATACATATACTATCCTGTTGAGTGTGTAAGTGCATAAGTACATAGTGCATGAGTGCATAGTGTATAGTGTGCCATTTGGGACGCAGCTCGTGAATTGTCCATCATTACACACTTCACTTTAACGGCTGAATGAGTGCATCATCCGGGTAATTAAAGTGCACTTATTATTTTTAGAGTTTTCAGTGTGAACACACTATTTACACTGTTTATACAACAAAATGGCGTGGAATAGTGCATAAGTATGCGATTTGGGACGCAGCAATAGACATAAATATGTTTTTTTTTTATAATTTAATGAAATATGCTAATTTTATTAGGAAACAAACGAGGAAAAATACATATTTTCTACAAAGACTTTTTTGTATATTTTTAAAAACATGTTGAAATATATTTTTAGAACGCAAATACATTTTCCAGAAAATCCATTTGCTTATAATAGTTGGAGAATATATTTTATTTGATGTATAAAACATCTAAAGAAAGGAACGTCCAACTTTTTTAAATATAGGAATGCTTCTTTTTGTTGACAGGACGGTGTGCGAATGGAGGAGATCGTGGAGGGCTGTACAGGAGCTCTGCACATTCTGGCCAGAGATCCAATGAACCGAGGGGAAATCGCCAGCATGCAGACCATTCCTCTGTTTGTGCAAGTACTGAACACACTTCTGCCTCTGTATATGTGTGTGCATGTGTGTGTGAATAATTGTATTGTCACTCATCTTAGTTGCTTCTAAAAACACTGTACATTATTACAGTATGTGTCACTTTAGTATGTTTTTTATTCATATAGAAACTATTAAAAGTGCAGAGCAGCAGTAAAGCAAATGTGGATGTTGTTTTATTATGAGTATAAGTGCTCTGATTCATCTGTCCTGCTAGCTGCTGTACTCATACGTGGAGAACATCAAGCGCGTGTCGGCCGGTGTTTTGTGTGAACTGGCTCTGGATAAGCAGTCGGCTGAGATGATCGATGCTGAAGGAGCGTCTGCGCCTCTGATGGAGCTCCTGCACTCCCCGAATGAGGGCATTGGTGAGTGTTTTGTATACATGAACACTCTTTAGTCCGGCGTTTCACACTCACATGTAAAAAATATTGTTCACATTTTCAATACATGTGACTAAAATGACTAACAGCAGGATCCTAACATTCAATCATATTATTTTGAAACATTTTCTCCATTGTTTGGCTCATTTCTTGAAAAAGGAACTACGTTCTCAAACCTTTAAGATGGTTTGGCAAAACAGTCTTACAATTTACCACAACACTATAGATCAGGATAGTAATATTTGCAATAGTGAATAGTAATAAAGATAGTAATATTTGCAATATATAATTAACTTATTAGCATTTTAAAAGGGGTTAATTGAAGGGGGTGTCTCCCCAGCAGCCTCTATTGACCACTGGTAAGAAGTCAACCAATTCCAATTGACTGGGCTTTGATCTGACCAATCAGAGTAGAGTATCCTCACAGAAAGGCGGGGTTTAGAGACACTATATCCTTGAACAAACTGTTTCAGACACTGTGAGGGAAGAGCTGATGCTGAGTTGTGTATTTTGAGGAAGTTTAAATGTGTTTTGACCTTGTATGGATGTAAACCTCTTATTGGAGACCCTGAAACAACAGAATGGGCCAAACCAATACAGATGTTTCTATTTTTTTGTGTGTGTACAAGAAATTCTAGGCTGTATAAACACAACATAAGCATATTTGAAACTGCAAACCTTCCCCTTGATTTGTAGACTCCCTGTGGATGTAAGCGGATACAGAGTACTGGCAATTCTGACTTGTTCACTGTATACAGTATTATATCAGCACTTTTCATAATCTGCCAACACTTTCCTCTATCTGCTTTGATTTGAACACATCATTTTTGGTGTGATGACCAAGCTAAATTTTTAAGCAAGCCCAGGATCAAATGATCTTTTATAAATCATTCTGTTCAATCTTTAATATTTTGTGGGAACTGTGATTTTTATATATGTATATATCCTGGATCCTTTGATGAATACAACCTTCAAAAGAACAGGGTTTATTTCGGATGTTTTATTTTTGGAGCAGTTTAAATGTCTTTACTGACCCTTTTGATTCCAAACTCAATTGTACTTCTATATGGAGGACCAGGAGTGCGGGTTTGAAATAAAATGAAGAATCAAATTGTCAATTTAATAATTGTATAAAAATAAAAGCATAAAAATGTATACAAATAAATCACAATGTAAATGAATAAATAATGGACGTATTTTATTGTGTTTATTTTAAATGTCATTTAATAAAGCAATAAAACAATGCATTTAACAACAACTTTTGAATGTATAAATAAATAGACAATTTTAAAATGCTGATTAATCAAACAATAAAAAGTATTTTTATAGATCATTTTAAATGCATTTGACATGCTTTTCTCTCTTTATTTGCCACTTGCTTTTCTTTTTTTATTTCTTTTCTTTATTTGCTTTGCTTTTCTGATGATGAAATATTAAATAACAACTAAACAAATAACAAAGGATAGCACCAAAATAACATAATTTTTAGGTCTGGTTTATTCATAATTACAAAATAAGAGCCCTTCAAATCTTATTGATAGAAAGCACTGCTGTGTCTCTGTGTTCAAAAATGTATAGATGGATAGATGGATGGATGGATGGATGGATGAATGATAAAAAGATAAAGGATAGATAAACGGATAGATGGATGGATAGATGTTCTGTTAATTCTCTTCATATCTTTGATTGGGTGGGTGGGTGGGTGGATGGATGGATGGATGGATGGATGGATGAATTGACAGATGGATGGATGGATGAATGAATGAATGGATGGATGATAAAAAGATAAAGAATAGATAGACGGATATATGGATAAATAGATGTTCTGTAAAATCTCTTCATATCTTTGATTAGGTGGGTGGGTGGATGGATGGATGGATGATAAAAACAGATAGATAGATAGATAGATAAATAGATAGATAGATAGATAGATAGATAGATAGATAGATAGATAGATAGATAGATAGATAGATAGATAGATAGATAGATAGATAGATAGATGGATGGATGGATGGATGGATGGATGATAAAAACAGATAGATAGATAGATAGATAGATAGATAGATAGATAGATAGATAGATAGATGGATGGATGGATGGATGGATGGATGGATGGATGGATGGATGGATGGATGGATGGATGGATGGATGGATGGATGGATGGATGGATGGATGGATGGATGATGATAGATAGATAGATAGATAGATAGATAGATAGATAGATAGATAGATAGATAGATAGATAGATAGATAGATAGATAGATAGATAGATAGATAGATAGATAGATAGATAGATAGATAGATAGATAGATAGATAGATAGATAGATAGATAGATTGGATGGATGGATGGATGGATGGATGGATGGATAAATGGATAGACGAATGGACAGATGGATGGATAAATGGATGATAAAGGATAGATAGATAGATAGATAGATAGATAGATAGATAGATAGATAGATAGATAGATAGATAGATAGATGGATGGATGGATGGATGGATGGATGGATGGATGGATGGATGGATGGATTATGCTCATGTTTGTTCTTATTTCTTCCTCTCCTCTTCAGCTACCTACGCCGCAGCCGTTCTCTTCCGCATCTCAGAGGACAAGAGTTCTGACTACAGGAAGCGAGTGTCAGTGGAGCTCACTCACTCCCTCTTCAAACACGACCCTGCAGCCTGGGACATGGTCAGTACAATCACTCAATCACACAGCACAAGCATTACTCACACCATTTACAATTAGTTGTGCCCTGGCAATCTTTTAGCAATCGTAATGAGATAATTATATTGATTTGGCATATCTAATAACAGACCTTGAAATTGTTGAAATGTAATACAATGCAGCTCTGATATAAAGTGCAGTGTGCTTTCATTTAGGGTTTCAGTTTTCAGTTCATCTTGTACTGTAATCAGTTATACGGTCATCACGTGAACCTACAGGTTTAAATGACTAAGCTCTAACGGCCTATACAATAACATATATATATATATATATATATATATATATATACAGTGAGTACACCGCATTTTGAAAATGAATATTTTTATCCATTTCTCAGTGAATTTAGCAATGTATTTTGGTGCATTTAAACAAAACCGATTTATAAAACAGATATATTTATTAAAATAATATTTTAATTACCAAATATATTTAGAAATTGACAGATAATACAATAAAATTCAAGCAAAATATTGCAAAAAAAATGACAACCTACAAAATTCAACAATTTTCAATCTACAAAAACTAAATTTTTCCATTGTTTTGCTTCTTTTGATTTTTCCTCTTTTTTAAATTTGTATTTAATATTTTTTTATAACATAAATTTGGCTTTACTAGTTTTTGGACCATTATCGTAAGTTATTTTGTTAGATGAGCAACAGATTTGGCTTCAGTACTGACTAATCTAATGTATATGCACAAATATAATACTGTATAGTTTCCTATTAAAAATATGAATTTAAAAGAGATTTGTGAGGGGTGTACTTACATATGCTGAGCACTGTATATGTTAATGTTATATATGTTATATATATATATATATATATGTATAAGCAATTTCACTCAAGTAGCAGTGTGATGTAGCTGTATATTGGCACTGGTGGGAGATGTGCGTTGGCTCGAGGCCACATGCAGAGTGCCTAAGTTTCCCAGAAGTGACGATATACAGCCATATTGCACTGCTACTCGTGTGATATTGCGTTTTTACTACAGTTTGACAGCATAACCATGTATATTATACAGAAAATAAAACATGGAAAGTATCAAAAACCCTTTTGTATGAGGAACTACTTTCCTGCGCCATTCCTTCACATCTGCAGCTGACATCAGAACAGCAGAAGACGTTGCTCATTTACTAACGTCACTTTAGAGCTAGTATTTGAATGATTCTCTTGTATAATATCTAAAGTAAAGAAAAAGCAGGTGATTTTGCTCACATTTTAAGAGTATATAGCTGAACAGCATGAAATGTCATCAGTCTACAGAGATTTCCCAGCATTTCTCTGTTGCAATTGGCAAATCACAATAACTAACCCAGAACAAGCCAAAGCAAAGCAAACACTAGCAGATTACTGTTGTGTTTAAAATAGGCACTATCCTTATAAATAAAGTGCATGGTTGCAATCTAAACAACTACATTTCTGACAACAACAACAACAAAAAAAAGCCTAAAAAGTACATTATGTTGTCCAACAGCTGCAATATTTGTCAAACTGTAGCCCTCTGGTTGCCACTTGTGTGGGCAGAGTTTGCAGAATATTGCACAGCTATCAGCCCATGGATTGTTATTTTTATTTAGATTTTATATATGTAACTTATTTAAAGTACTGTATTATTACCAAAATAACCTATTACTAATATATTTAAAAGTACCTTTTATTCCTGTGATGAAAAGCTTTTTTTTCCACACTGTAAAAAATGATGTCATGACAACAATTGTTTTATATGTCACGTTAAGATATTTTAATAAGTTCATCAAGTGTCAACTACATTTTTTTTAGTTATGTATGATTTAAATAATTTACATGTATTATTTATATTTATTTTTTTGAGTCAGTTTGACTAATGTAAGCTGAGATTTCCTTTGATTCACTTAACAAATTAAGGCAGCAACATTTTTCCAGTGCCAAATGATCCATTAGAAATCATAACAAAATACTGATTTGCAGCTCAACTAAAGTATTTTGACATTTCCTCATACTTCAGTGAGATCAATCATTCTTTTCTCGACAGCAAAAGTAAATACATGTGTATAATATTCTTCATCCAGGCACACGCCGCCATGCCTCTCGACCCCGGATACATACCAGATGGTGAGTTGCGAGCCGATCAACAGCCCAGCACATTCACTCTCATTCTATCCTTCTGCTTTAGTGCGCAACACCGCAGCAAATTGCCTATTTATCCAGCGCATCCCACCGCATTACTGCCAAGAGCATTAAAATGAAATGCCACATGACAAATGAGTTATGGCTGGTGGATGCGCGCGCGAGAGAAGGGTCAAAGACGAAAAGATAAAGAGAGACAGTCATTGAATTCACATTTATCAAGCTCCAGAGCGGTTCGATTGCGTTGTTGTCAGTCTGTTACGCCGAGTGACAGAAAAGCGTGTTCCTTCTGTAGGGGAACATTAGCTGGGTTTGCTGCCTGATCTTCAGTCATTTGACCAGTTTCAGTTGTCATCCGCTCAGATAGCTCCAGTGATAGACTGAAACTCTGCTACAGGATGTTAAAAAAAATCGACTGAAATAGCGTAGTCTGTGTGTTGGACTTTTGGGTTTTCTACACAGAGATACTGTCGAGCTATAAAAATATCTGAAGCTAGAAATGCCCTCACAATCAAAGCCTAAAAAATACATCAACACAGGTGAAAACACACTCCTGCATACATTTCTGGAGAGCGTGAATTATGTAGCCAGAACTAATTATGGCTGCATTTCATCTTTAAAACGAACGCAACAGGGTGGTATGACTCTGCCGATGGCTTCTGTTGCTTTTTAAACTAACAGCTGACCGCTGTTACCAGTTTGCTCAGTAGCTCGCCATGTACGTCGGCGGACTTAAGACTCAGAGCAGACTAGACGGCGCCGGCAGGGTTTGAGCAGTGCTTATTTTGTAAATTTCAAGGTCCCGGAACAGATGAAATATGGGAGACTCCCAGGAAAAACGCAGTGTTGGGAGGTATAGTGGGGTTATCAGAGAGTTGGTCGATCAGTAGACAGCGGCCTCTGGTAGATTTATGCGAGAAAAGCAGGGACGAATGGCACTTTCAAGAGAGATTTGAGATCTGAGAAAGTGTACACAGCGCCCTCTGGTGGATTTGCGAAAAACAAAAACTGCAAAATGTACCTCCTGGGACAAATTTCACGCTCTCTAGAAATGTATATAGGGGTACGTGTCAATAATGAGCCTGGGTTAAAATATAATGTTGAAGCCTAAATATTATTGGAAATACAGTTTTTTTAATATTCATTTAATTATGAATCTGTTAATATTAATTAAATATGATTACTTTTTCAAATATTTCCGAAATTATGTTTAATGGAGCATGGACATTTTTCGTTGTTTTGCTATTATATTTTTTTCTTCTGAAATAAAAGCAGTTTATTTATTTTTTTCTATTTTTAAGATCAATACTATTAGCCTACTTTAGAAATGTTCAGCGCTTCAGTTGGCTACAGAACAGAACAAATATCTAGTAAAATATCTTGCACTGTCATGTTCATGGCAAAGACTAAAAATGTAGTTATTAGGAACAATTAAAACTATTATCTTTTAAAATATGTTGGGAAACATAATCTTTCCATTAATCTGCACTTGGTAAATATTTGAAAACAATTTCTATTTCAGAATTTATTCTTCAGCTGTATATTTGTGAGGTAAAATTGAGTCCAACATTCTTGAAAGTATTTTATTTCTTTGTTTAACAATAAAACAACTCAAAGCCATTTAAGGGAGAGTAAATGATCATGGAATGATAAGTCAGTTTATAAATTATTGCATTGTATCATTTATTCACATTGAATTAAATAACAAAACCGCAAGCAATAGTACAATGTTGCAATAGGTATAGTGAGGGAAATAAGTTTTGAACATGTCACCATTTTTTTTTTTCAGAAATCATGTTACCATAGGAAATTTTCACCGGATGTTGGTAGCAACCACAGAAATCCATATATGCAAAGAAAACAAATCCATTTGGTTTACAAATGAAGTTATGTGTAATAAAATAAAATGACGCAGGGAACAAGTATTGAATACATGAAGAAAGGATGGTGTAGAAAGGCACGGAATGCCCAGACAGCAGCTGAAATCTCTCAGTAGTTCTTCAGCAACCCTCTGCCCTTCCTCGTTGTAAATAAATATCAGCTGCTTCAGTCCAACATCATTATCCGGATGATGAAGATGAAACCAGGGTGGAGAGTTCAGCAAGACAATGATCCAAAACACAGCCAAGGAAACTCTCAAATGCTTTCAGAGAAAGAAAATCAAGTTGCAGAATGACCAAACCGATCACCTGACTTGAATGGCAGCTTAAAGACACCTCTCATATGGAGTCATGTACTGCTCAGGTGTGAGTTGGTCACAGACTTCAACAGAGTGTCAAAATCCTGATGGTTTTGTGGGTCTCGTCAATGAAATCTGATCTTTATTTTGTATTTTCTATTAGATTTAAGTCTGGTTGACTGTGTCCACAGAATATTCTTGTGAAAACAATACAGCTGTATTAACATGTCATGTACAAAACAAACCCCGTTTCGACAGACAAGACACTTGAGGTTTGAGGATGTCAGTCTGAGGGTGTTTTTGTGTCTGACTCTTCAGGCGTTTCTGCTGTGGCCTCGGGGCTTTGTGGAGGTCTGTTTCTAGGTGTTTGTATTTAACAAGTGTGTCATTTGGATTCAGTCAATTTGTTCGTCTGAAATCCCCCTCGGTCACTTACATTTCATTAAGCAGCTCTCTATCAATGTCGAGGGTCCTCCATTATGTGAATCGCTAGAAGTATGTATCGCTGGAAGTGCTTTGCATTTTTCATTCTCACTTTTTTTAATCCCTGCTCAAAGTTTCATCCAACAGTAAATTGACTCATTAAAGCAATGACATGTACACTGAATTTATCATGGTAAAAATCGATTTAAGCGCTCTACTTATGTACACAAACCATGAGCATCACATTGCATCAATTAAACATAATAGGACATACAGCGGGGAAAGAAAAATTGAACATGTTTTTTCCGGGGAATAATATTTCCAAAGAAGCTGTTGACGTGGAATTAAACCAGATTTTGGTAAAAACCCAAACAATACAAACATATAAATATAAAAAATAAAAAACTTAAATAAATTGTTGTTTAATAAAGATGGAATGACGCTAGAAGAAAGAGTACTAAACTACTGAAATGTATTTAATACTTTATATAAAAGGCTTTTTTGTTATGTCAGCTTAAAGACGCCTCTCATATGGAGAATGAAGTCACATGCATTGCTCAGGTGTGAGTTTTTCACAGACTTGAACATCTTAATATTTCTGTAGGTCTTGTTTATCAAATTTGATCTTTAATTTGTATTTTCTGTTGGAGTCATGTCAGGTGTTCGGCTGGGCCATTCTACCGCTTGATTTCCTTTCTCTGAAAGCATTTGAGAGTTTCCATGGCTGTGTTTT
The DNA here is from genome assembly GCF_052040795.2 of Danio rerio. Classification (NCBI taxonomy): domain Eukaryota; kingdom Metazoa; phylum Chordata; class Actinopteri; order Cypriniformes; family Danionidae; genus Danio; species Danio rerio. Next base: position 6,562,844 of record NC_141039.2, read on the forward strand.
TGATCATTGTCTTGCTGAAATGTCCACCCTAGTTTCATCTTAAACCTCCTGTTAATGTCGATGTTGGACTGAAGCAGCTGATTAATTTACAGTGAGGAAGGGCAGAGGATTGCTGAAAAACTACTGAGAGATTTCAGCTTCTGTCTGGGCTTTTCACTGCCTTTCTACACCTTCCTTTCTTCATGTGTTCAATACTTGTTCCCTGCGTCATCTCATTTTATTACACATAACTTTGTTTGTAAACTAATTACATTTGTTTGCTTTGCATATATGGATTTCTTTGGTTGTAACCAACATCTGGTTTAAATTTCAAAGTCGATAGCACCTTTAGAAAAAAATGGTGTCATTTTGATCCAAACGACTTATTTCCTCTAATATTAATATATATAAAAATAAAAATAAAAAGATATAATAATGACAATATTGGAACAAAATTATGTTTAACAGATTCAGGAAATTTTCACAGTATGTCTTTATTATAGAAATATGTTTCTATTTTGTAAATTAAGAAAAGTATATTTTACATTTTATATTAATTTACATTTTTAATTTATATTTTAAATGTAGTTTCACATTTAGATCATTCTAAAAATAATAAAATATATTAAAATAACACACACGCAATTATCAATTTAAATTGCTTTGTGTAATATATTATATATGACTTCAAAATATTTGAAATATGATCAATTCAATTAATCTTTATTTCTATTGCGCTTTTATAATGTAGATTGTGTCAAATCCGCTTCACATAGGAGATTATTGTGCTTTGAAACAGTGTCAGTTCAGTTTTCAGAGTTCAGTTCAGTTTAAATATATATATTTTCAGTTATCATTCATTCATTCATTCATTTTCGGCTTAGTCCTTTTATTAATCCAGGGTCACAGCAGTGGAATGAACCGCCAACTGGTCTAGCATATGTTTTACGCTGCAGAGGCCCTTCCAGCTGCAACCCATCACTGGGAAATACCCATACACTCTCATTCACACATATACACTACGGACAATTTAGCTTACCCAATTCAATTGTAGCGCATGTCTTTGGACTTTAGATGCGAACATGTGGAGAACATGCAAACTCCACACTGAAATGCAAACTGACCCAGCTCGGGCTCGAACACGTAACGCCATTTCAGTTATCACATATATTGATAACCATTTCAGTTATCACATATATCAAAATTAATCAAATGTAACTAATATTTTTATTATTTCACTTTTTAAAGTTTAATTTTTGAAAACAAAAACTGTCAATGTATATTTGCACACTGGCTTTACATTTTAATGCCCCTTTCTCTTTCTCCCAGATCTGGATGTGGTTTACCCACCATATGGTTACTCTGATTTACCCATGGACGGCCTCCCGCTGGAAGCTGAGCTTCATGAGCAATACATGCCAGAAATGGCCTACGACCCTCGACAGGTGTATCCAAATCCTCTTTAACAACACTGCCAGCAGGTTAGCTTCAGCACACTCCCTGACGCACAGTTTACACTCTCTAGTTATGCATTAAAGCGCCGTTCACAGCAAGGATGATAACTAGAAAGGTCTAGAAGGTCTAGAAGTAGATCGGAATGTGAAATAACTAGAGAGTTCACACCACAGCTATAGCGAAAAAGATTGTACTGTCATCATGGCAAAGGTAAAAGAGATCTGTTTATAGAAATTAATTATTAAAAGTATTATGTTTAGAAATGTGTTTAAAAAGGGGCGAATATTTCAGAAGGGCTAATAACTTCAACTGTATCTTTATTATTCTTGCTGTGAACGAGCCTTTATACTCGACATTACCTTGTTTTTCAGATAGTGAGCCCTTGATTATTTTTTGTGAATGAATCTGTTCCTCAGTCTTCAGGTGACATGAAGTGGACGAAGGAGGAAACTACACAACGGTTTGTTCCCTGCGACAGACGCGGAGCAGGGCCTGAACTGTGCAGTGCTCGAAGAAGAAGAAAAACACTCGCTTTAGTTCACCACCGGTCTGTTTGTGACGTGAACTCGAAGCACTGCCTAACTCATCTTGTTATCTTGTGCTACTAACAGAGTGACAAAAGCCTAAAAGTGTGGTGATGCGATAAAAGCATGTGATCATAACATGTACATTTTTTGTACTTTATATCGTTTGTCCAAAGATGTCCAGACAACTCCGTCCTAGAAATGTAGCGTAGCTAGCTAGCGGCTCGGCCACATGAGGGTTCGTTTTCCTTTGCGTTCTGTGTATTTGTGGCTCTGAGGCTTTAGAAAATAAATCAACAAAGGCAACAAAACATGCATCTGAAAAAAAAACGAAAATCGTTTGTATTTTCATTGTCGCACTATTTCGAGAAAACATGTTGTCCTGACTTCCGACAAGTCAACGGCAGGTTTTTTTGTCTTTTTTTTTGTTTTTGTTTGGCAGACTCTTCCCAGCAGGCACATGATGTCAACATGACATCAGATTGATGTTGTACCCCAACGTCGTGGGGACTTTGCATTTTGTTTGGAAAAGCTGACATCAGTGTCCAACCTAAAATCAACCAAATATCAACATCTATAATGATGTTACTGCTTGACGTTGTGTGAACGTTACCACTATGACGTTGGATTTTGGTTGTCAAATTTGACAAATAAATGTTAGTATTTGATGTCAATATGACAATGGTTTTAGATGTTGGGTCGACATTGAGTTTTGTTCACTTTCCAATATCGGCGTCTAATGATGATACAAGCTTGACGTTTTGTGCACTTTACCATTATGACATCTATCAGACCAATTTTGGTTGCCATACCTGACGAATAGATGTTAGTATTTGACATAAAAATGACGTTACCACTATGACGTCTATCAAACGTTGGCTTTTGGTTGCCATACCTGATGATTAAATGTTAGTATTTGATGTCAATATGACGTTGGTTTAAGATGTTGGCTCGACGTTGGATTTTGGTCACTTTCCAACACAAACTAAAATCAACCAAAAATCAACATATAATGATGTTACAGCTTGACGTTGTGTGGACGTTACCACCATGATGTCTATCAGACATTGTATTTTGGTCACTTTCCAACACAATCTAAAATCAATCAAATATTAACGTCTAATGACGTTACAGCTTGAAGTTGTGTAGATGTCACCACTATGACATCTATCAGACGTAAGATTTTGGTTGCCATACCTGATGAATAAACATCAGTATTTGACGTCAATATGACGTTGGTTTTTGATGTTTGCTTGACGTTAGATATTGGTCACTTTCCAACACAACCTAAAATCAACCAAATATCAACGTCTAATGATGTTACAGCTTGACGTTGTGTGGATGTTACCACTATGACGTCTATCAGACGTTGGATTTTGGTTGCCATACCTGATGAATAAACATCAGTATTTGACGTCAATATGACGTTGGTTTATGATGTTGGATCGACATTGGATTTTGGTCACTTTACAGCACAACCTAAAATCAACCAAAAAGCAACATCTAATTACGTTACAGCTTGACGTTGTGTGGACGTTCCCACCATGTTGTCTATCAGACATTGGAATTTGGTCACTTTCCAAGACAACCTAAAATTAACCAAATATCAATGTTTAATGATGTAACAGCTTGAAGTTGTGTGGATGTCACCACTATGACGTCTATCAGACGTTGGATACCTGATGAATAGATGTCAGTATTTGACATCAAAATGACGTTGGTTTAAGACGTTGGATTTTGGTCACTTTCCAACACAACCTAAAAATAACCAAATATCAGCGTCTAGTAATGTTACAGCTTGACATTGTGTGGGCGTTATTACTATGACGTCTATCAGACATTGGATTTTGGTTGCCATACCTGATGAATTAATGTTAGTATTTGATGTCAATATGACGTTGGTTTAAGATGTTGGCTTGACGTTGGAATTTGGTCACTTTCCAACACAACATAAAATCAACTTTAAAACAGCCAAATATCAACATATAATTATGTTACAGCTTGACGTTGTGTGGACGTTACCACTATGACGTCTATTTAGTATTTGATGTCAATATGACGTTGGTTTAAGATGTTGGCTTGACATTGGAATTTGGTCACTTTCCAAGACAACCTAAAATCAACCAAATATCAATGTCTATTGATGTTACAGCTTGAAGTTGTGTGGATGTCACCACTATGATGTCTATCAGATGTTGGATTTTGGTTGCCATATTTGTCGAATAAATGTCAGTATTTGACGTCAATATGACGTTGGTTGTAGATGTTGGCTCGATGTTGCATTTTGCTCACTTTACAACTAAATATCAACATCATTTAACCTGGTTATTGGACATCAAAAAAACGTTGTCCTTAGCTAGATATCAAATTTTGGTCACCTGATGTCACGACCTAAATCTAACCTAATATTAACATCCTATGACGTTGTGTGCCTGCTGGGTTCATACAAACTGATATTCAGTTGTAAAAAAATGTTTGTGGCGTATGATTTCATGTAAAAGAAGCATTCGTTATTCACAGCTATACATTTGGACATCTTAAAATCCAATTAAAAATGCAAAGGTTTTACTATTAAACTCTCAATAAGCACATTCTGATGTCCAAACGTATTCAGCTATACATATTTTATTTCATGTATAGTTAGTACTTTTTCTAACATAACACTTCTATCAAACAAAAAAAATTATTATAATTACAGGATTCATACATTTCCGAGTATGCCAGAATTGCAAAATGAAATAAATGGCCACTTTTGTAGTCTATTTTAGAGAAATCTGATACACATCGACTCGATAAAATGCCATTTTGCTTTCTTTTCATTGCACTTATTTCTCTAACAGTGAACATTTCAAAAGAAACTGTTTTTTTCTTGCTCACAATAATCATTTAGCTCTGTTATTTGGTTTATGCTCTGAAATTAGGCTGTAATACTGTTCATTAGGACTGAATAGACTTTCAGCAAAATGCTACCAACATCATGATGATTGCTTTCCCCACCTATATAGTTTTCCAGCTAAGCTCTCGATACTAAATTGCCCTCTTATTATTATTATTATTATACAGCTCGGCTTATTCTGATCGGTCATTTAGTGTTAATGAGCCAGATAAGGGTTTATTTTACGATTATGACTGGTTGAAAATTGTCCTTATTCGCCCTCTTTATATAACATCCTTTAGACGTAAATATTTTTTATACAAAAGCTATGTTTTACATCATTGTACATAGATATAAATGTGCTGATCTTGTTTTGAATGACACGCTTATGATGCGAGGGATCATTCTGAGAGGCGTTTGTTTCAATCTGTGTGAAGTGTGATTGCTGATTGATGAAATTGCAGTAATTGTCGAGCATCATTCATTATTAACCGTAACCGTAGTGGAGAATTTAGCTTCATAACTACAAATCTGCCTGCCATCTGTTGGTATAAAGAATGTGTGTGTGCCAAAATGAATACAAGTTACATTTATGAAGACTATTCTGGTACTGTTTTCCAACTTGAGCTCAATTTGTTTTTGTTTCTTTTACGGCAGAAGTGATAAAGGGATAGTTCACGCAAAAATAAGGCCGTTCAAAATGCAAGTGTGTAATTTTCTTCTAAAGAACACAGAGAATAATATACACTACCTGACAAAAGTCCTAGTTGTAAGAGGAGCAAATATTAACTTGACTTTTAGTTGACCATTTGGAAAAGAGGCAGAAGGTGGATTTTTCAGATGAATCATCTGTTAAACTCTATCCCAATCATACTGTAGAAGATCTACTGGAATCCGCATGGACCCAAGATTCTCACAGAATCTGTCAAGTTTGGTGAAGGAAATATCTGTAGAGTGGATGGCAACATCAACAGCCTGATCTATTTAAAACATTTGTGCTGCCCATTACATTACAAACCACAGGAGAGGGCAAATTCTTCACCAGGATAGCCCTCCTTCTCATACTTCAGCGGTCAAGGTGCTGCAGGATTGGCCAGCCCAATCACCAGACCTAAACATTATTGAGCATGTCTGGGGAGGAGACAGATGGAGGAGAAGACATTGAAGATGAATCGAAAGAATCTTGATGAACTCTGAGAGTCCTGCAAGAACACTTTCTTTGTCATTCTAGATGACTTTATTAATATGATATTTGAGTCATGCAGTCCTTTAGGCTCATGGGAGTCACACACAATATTCATTCTTGTTTCACTGCACCATGACTTTATATTCAACATTATTTCTGTTAAGTGACAAGACTTTTGTCTAAGTAAAGTCAGACCTTACTGTCCTAATGAAATAATTAAAAATCAAGGCATGATCATATTTCATTTTTGGTAAAATAAGCGTAATCTAGAGGCCTTTGCCTTTCATATAAGCCACTTCTGATACCAAATGACCAACTAGAAGTCAAGTTATTATTTGTTGTTTCCAAAACCTGAATAGGCGACAAGACTTTTGCCTGGTAGTTTATAATATATTTGTAGCTGAAACTGTGGTTTTGCAGTGCAAGTATTTTGAGAATAAAAAAACCCTGTGCAGGCAAACTAAATTAATAGATATGGTTCCTGATTATACATTGAGGTCTTTGTTTACAGCAAAATTTATTGTTTGTTTCAGTGCAAAAAAAATGTGGATAAAGGTAAATTATCACAGGGTGGCACAAATGTCACAGAATATGTGATAATGAAGTCAAAAATGTACAGTTGAAAATTCATTGCAAAGCAAAAAAAAAAAAAAAACATCCTGTGAGTAAATAAGAGCAAGTGATGTGGTTTTTGATTTTGAGTGAACTATCTCTTTAAGGCCCATTTACACCAAGGATGCCAACTGCTCAATTTTATAAGTCAAGTATGTTTATGAGTCAATTATTGCACAAAGAAAGTGGTGATGAAATCTATATGATCAGTGAAAACATTGAAAGCCATTTAGAATCCATTGTGCTATAAAAGAGCACAAGCATTTAAAAAAAGCAGCTCTTACAGTTAAATAAAACAGAACACTATGGAGCTTTAGGGATGGCTGACCTGAAGCTGGCGTTTCAATACAGTGTCAAGATCTCGAAGTGCAAGTGTTTCAAAACACTGCACTGAAACTTGGTCCAAAACACCAAGGTCACATGACTAAAGAGATTTGAAACAACCAGGTCACATGACTAAGGTAATTTGAAACACCCAGGTCACATGACTAAGGTAATTTGAAACACCCAGGTCACATGACTAAGGTAATTCAAAACACATATGTCACATGACTAAAGTGATTCAAAACACTTAGGTCACATGACTGAAGCGATTTGAAACACCCAGGTCATGGGACTGAAACGATTCTTAAACACCCATGTCACATGCCTAAAGTTATTCGAAACACCCAAGTCACGTGACTAAGATGATTCAAAACACCCTGGTCATGTGACTAAAGCAATTCGAAACACCCGTTTCATGTGACTGAAGAGATTTGAAACACCCAGGTCATGTGACTAAAGAAATAAACAAAAATGACCACTAGGTGTCACTGCAAAAACATTTTAAAACGTTTCGAAGCTTCGACACACTTGCTTTGACTGTTTCAGTGTTTTATGAAGCCTCGCTGTGCCCACTACAATGGAGCTTTAGCATGGATGCTAATGTAGTTAATTCTTTTAGCTATTCTTGATATGAATGGGCCATGTGAACTTTTGATCAGATGTTTTGCTAATGCCGCATTGTTTTGCCCAATTATGTTTTTTTTTTTTGTGACTCTAGTCTGAGAAACGGGATTTACTGTAGGAAAAGCGGTCCAGTGCAGCAGTGTGCTAAAAATATAGTTAGTGACACTGAACAATATTTCATGTCCCGGAGAGACTTTGAAATCTCCTGTATTTTCAGTGGTATTTGCAGTTCTGAGTACTTCAGCATTACCATCTGCAAGAAGCAAACATTTAAATTAAAATAAAAAAAACATGCACGGAATGTCAACAGGAAGTCAGTGAATATGCATTTTTACTGAACATTTTAGTTTGACAGTAATTTCTGTTGTTTTCAAATAAATAAACTGAATTATATTAACTGTCTCTGCTTTTTCACTTTTGTTTAAGGCTGAAGCAGCTATAAAATATGTAGGAAATGTACTTGTGTTTTAATCATTTGAATCTCTTGTGTGTTCATTAGTCCAAACACAGGGACATTTATAGAGATATCTACTTTACAATATGAGTAAATAACATGTAGACTAGTTACAGTGTACTAATCTATCTATCTATCTATCTATCTATCTATCTATCTATCTATCTATCTATCTATCTATCTATCTATCTATCTATCTATCTATCTATCCATTCATCTATCTATCCATCCATCCATCTACTGTATGTATGTATGTGCGTGTGTGTGTGTGTGTGTGTGTGTGTGTGTGTGTGTGTGTGTGTGTGTGTGTGTGTGTGTGTGTGTGTGTGTGTGTGTGTGTGTGTGTGAGTGGGTGTGTGTACAAATAAAAAATTAAACATACAAATGATTTAGGATTAATTTGAATTAAAAATATACTATATATTTGTTTTATTATTATATATTGCTTTTTATTATTCTATTGTTACATTTATTTATTTATATACACATACGCATTTTTAAAAATATTTATTTATTTGACATTTGACGGCGCGATGACACAACGGGTAGCGATGCCATCCTCGCCGCAAGAAGATCGCTGGTTCAAGCCCCAGCTGGATCAGTTGGCATTTCTGTGTTTGCATGTTCTCCTCGTGTTGGCGTGGGTTTCCTCCATGTGTCAGGTTTGCCCCACAGTTCAAAGATATGCGCTATATGTGAATTGAATAAGTTGGACTTAGTGTGTGAATAAGAGTGTATGGGTGTTTTCTAGTGATGGGTTGCAGCTGGAAGTGCATCCGCTGGTAAAACATGCTGGATAAGTTGGCGGTTCATTCTGCTTTGGCGACCCCTGATTAGTAAAGAGACTAAGCTGAAAAGAAAAATAATCATTAGGTTAGCCACACAAACCATGGGATGGGCATATATTTAATCCTCCAGCACCACCACGTGGCGGCATGTAGTATTCCTGGTTAATCAGCAGCGTCATCATCATCATCATCATCATCATCACACAACTACATTTTTATTCACTTTCGTTTCGGCTTAGTCCCTTTGTTAGTCAGGGGTCACCACAGCGTTATGAACCACCCGCAACTACATTTTATTGTGCAAGAAATTAATCGTATTAAGATTATTTTAATAGACAATGCAAATCGGCAAATTAACTTGACAAATAGAAAATTAATAATTCATTACAGGGAACATGCCAGCTCACACGTCTAGATGATTATAAATGAGTCATTGTAAGTATACTTGTGTTTGTGTGTGCGTGTGTGTGTAATATAATATAATATTATATAATATTATATAATATTATATAATATTATATAATATTATATATATATATATATATATATATATATATATATATATATATATATATATATATATATATATATAATGTTCTTTTTTTAATGTAAACTTTATAAATGCTTTGGCAATACATTTGTCATGCCAATAAAGCAATTATTAAATTGAAATTGAAATTGAGAGAACAGAGCAAAATTTGAAACAGAATGAACTCAAAAATTTAACAAGAACCTTGAATGTCTGAACAAAGCTTTTAAAATATAGATAAAAATAATAAATTACATTTTACTATGAAAGTCTTAATGATCAAAAATTCAAAATTGTCAAATTGTCATGAATTAATGAAAATATAAATGAAAATATTTTACTGTGTTAAACAGTATAAAAGAAACAAACAAAAATGTAATTATACTATTCTAATACTTGTAATATAAAAAAGATGAGCAAAATTCAAATAAGCAGCCAACATTTAACAGTAGATTTATATTAAAACGTAAAAGAAAAAAAATAATTAAATGTGAAAAATAACTGACCAAATACACCAGCTACTATAATGACTATAAATGTTTTACTGTAATTAATTACAAACGAATTTCTTTCCAAGTCATAGTTTAACCCATGTCATATTATAGTATTTATAGTATTCACATAAGGATGATTTGTGGTCTGTGGCATATTAAAGATTAAAAACAATATAAAAATGCAACTTGTTAATAAAAGATACATTTACGATACATCTTACCGCACATTTTTACAGCTAAAAGAAAAAAGGTTCACAAGTACATCAGATTATCTTTGCTTTGCGTTCGATATTTCTAAAAAACAGAGGCTTTTAAAATCAATAAACATTTTCACGTGAAGACCTACTGTGACGCCATTTCCGGTCCGAACTGGGGAGCAAATCAAGGCGATTGATGCGCGGGATCATGTCTGAGGGGAAGTCGGTTTGCGAAAACATTGGACATTCCGGAAAAAAGTAGGCACGAACATTGTTTTAATACATTGCATAAACAAATTACGCCAAGCTCGACAAAACGGGACATTTTTTTTCTCACGCAGCGTCGGTCAGTTTGGCAGAAAACGTCTTGACGTGACCGACGCACCTGCTGAGGCCAAGCTAAGCTAAGGCTAAAGTCTAGCTAATTCACAAATAAATACATGTACGAGTAAATAACGAGTCATGCATAAACCTAATTTAACCACACGTATTTATTGGTTTTATAGCTGAAATTAGCTGAATAAAGTATGCGTTAGACTGCAGGCAGTGTTGTTTACATAGCACACAATTAGTTTTCCTCTAGATTTCCAGAGCAGCTACACTGATTTATGATACCGTGACGTTAAACATTATTCTAATTAGCTCTCATGGGCATCAGAAAAACGGACATCCAACATAAATGTATACGTTAATTTAAACTGGTTGTAATGTAGCTTCCATGTTTCTTCCTTGAAAACTGGTCAGGTTAGAAATAAGGAAATCCCGTTAAGCTTCATTCATGTTATCTGAGCTGCAGTGGTTGATCCGTTAACGAGGACAATGTATATCATATGCAAGATTTTCAGATTGTCAATGCAAATGAGGCAAAACATGGTGCTATATTTGCACATTCAGACTTTCTCCTTAATAATATAATCTAATTTCTCAAAAGTATTATTTGTGAATTCTAATAAAATAGGAAACTCATATTAGCAGCCCATGACTAACATTGTTCACGGTCAATTAAATAGTGCTAATGTTGTTTTGAAGTCGTACTTGCATGACATTTCAGACCATATAATTAAAGTAGCGTAGGTAAACAATATAAGGAGAAAATAAAACTAATGTATGAATATAAAACCAACTTGAAATGATAGAGGTAAAGTATGTTTTATATCCGGATATTCAGACATTCTCCTTAATAATATAATCTCAGAAAAGTATTCTTTGCAAATTTTAAATAGGGAAATCGTGTAAGCAGCCAATGATTATCAAAGTACAACATTGTTTACAGTCCATTAGATAGTGCTAATGTGGTTTTAAAGTCATACTTGCATTTTAATTCTGACCGAATATTCAAATTAGCGTGTTAAACAATACAGAGACTGTTAAATGAACGAATGTTCAAATATAAAACTACCTTTACCTCAATCTTGAAATGGACAGAGGGTCAATATTTTTTTAGTGAGTAGTTGGTGCTTTTCCACTCCAAGCATGCATTCAGTTATTCAGAAATTGATTGTGTAATATTACGAATAAATACTTAAAAAATATTATTTTTCATGTTTCTGTTGATGCAGTAATAGTGGATAAAATGGATCATAGTTTCTATAAAAACAATATTGAGCGGCAAATAAATGCTGTAATTTTAGTCAATATAATAATAGAAATATAGCAGTTTCCACAGAAATCCATATTGATAATCTTTAAATCTATTTTTAAGTAGCACATCTGCATATTAAAATGATTTGTGAAGAGTCATGTTGGCAACTTATAATGACACGTATTATTAATTTTGACATCATAATATACTATTTTAATATTATTAATCATGATTAAATTTATGTTGTATCACAGAAAATAATTGTGTAATAATGCGAAAAATGCTTTAAAAATGTTTTTCTTGTTTCTGTTGATGCAGTAATACTGGACAAACGTATCATGGTTTGTATATAAAAAAATATTGAGAAGCAATTAAATGCTGTCATTTTAGTCAATACAGTTATTTAAATTAAAAAAATAGCAGTTTCCACTGAATCTATATTGATAATCGGTAAATGTTTTTTAAGTAGCAAATCTGCATATTAAAATGATTTATGAAGGACCATATTGTACTTGCAACTTATTACTTATTAATTTTGACATTATAATATACTATTTTGATATTTATAATATTATTAATTATGATTGAATTCATGTTTGTATCACAGAAAATAATTGTGTAATATTGTGACAAAAATTGAGCAGCAAATGAATGCTGTGATTTTAGTCAATAAAATTATTCTAAAAAATAGCAGTTTCCACTGAAATCCAGATTGATAATCATTTTAGAGTAACAAAATCACCATTAAACTAATTTGAGAAGGATTATGTACTGACAACTGCCATTATAATGCTTATTAGTTTTGATATTATAATATACTATTTTGATATTATAATATTATCAATTATGATGAAATTGATGTTTGTATCACAGAAAATTATATAATAATAATATTGCAAAAAATGCATTAAAATAAATGTGTGTTTCTGTTGATGCAGTAATGCTGGACAAAATGTATCATGGTTTCTATTAAAAACAATATTGAGCAGCAAATAAAATCATAAACATATAGCAGTTTCCACTGAAATCTGTATTGATAATGGCAAAATCTTTTTTAAGTAGCAAATTTGCATTATGAAATGATTAGTGAAGGTTCATGCTGTGCTGGTGACTTATTATGAAGCTTATTATTCATTTTAACATTATAATATAAAATACTATTTTGATATTATAATATTAATGAATTATGATGAAGTTCATATTTATATCACAGAAATATATAACGTCTTCTAAACAAATTCCCTCGACCACAAAACCAGTGTTATGCACAGGTATATTTTGGAAATGGCCTAAAACACATTTTATGGGTCAAAATGATTTTTCTTTTTTCATAAAAATATTACAGTACTTATTAAAGATAATTTTCCATTATATTTTGTAAAATTCCTTGTGTTAATATATCAAGACTATCTTGATGACTATCTGCATATCCACAAGAACTTTATTTGGACAACTTTAAAGGCAATTTTCTTTATAATTAGGTTTTCATATAGTTCCCAGCAATACATCAGTGGAACTCTTATTTAACTTTGAGATAAAAATGCACACATATTATTGGTTCTGTTGTCCAGTTTCTCATATATATTCAAAGTCTGGATTAATAGTGGTATTAATATATTTAAATGATTACAGTTTTTACATTTTATTTTTAATCAAATAAATACAGCCTTGCACAAATCTTACAGACCCTAAACTGTTTATTGTACTGTATTTTTCTAGTTTTGATGTATGTTTATTTTCTGTTTCGTCAGGTGACGGTCTTCATGAAGTTTTAACTGTCACACACTCTCAGCTTCAAACACAGATCCAAGATGCCCATTCCTCCCCCTCCCCCTCCACCTGCTGGACCCCCGCCTCCACCCACCCTCAGCCAGGTCAGTACCTCTTCACTGGCTGGTCTCTTTAAAGACTTTCTTACTCTTTTCATTTTTATTGCATGGCCAGAACCATAAATAACCTGATTTCATCAATCAGATTGAGAACATTCTTTCTCTTTTATTAGTTTGTGTATGTAAGAACAGTGGCAAATGGAATAGGACAGTTGCAAAAGATCAACACAACCATATATGAAAGACACTTGAGACCAGACATGACCATATGAAATTCTACAGACATCTAGACGATTTATATGCTCTGAGCACTTTAAAGGTTGTTTTTAAAATGAATGATTTTTAAATAATTAGTTATTTATCAAAAACTGATTTGAGAAATCATTTATTATGTAATTTTTTAGTAACTCATTTATTTATTTGGTTTCATTTCTTATTGAAACATGAAGGTGTTATTGAAGTTAGTATTATGTGATATGTTTTTGTTTATATTGATGTTGTCTTTACATATGTAATTGTTGATGGTACATTATAGGGGATCTGCTTCACACATTTTATCAAAAAGTAAAGTAAGTCTCTGATGTCTGTGAGTGTGTGTGACGTTTCAGCTCAAAATACCACACAAATAATGTTTATAACTCTTTGAAACTGCCCCTTTTAGACTTTAATTCAAATCATGCCATTTTGGTGACTGTCACTTTAAATTCAAATGAGAATGGGTGGAGCTACAAAAGCCTGTTTGTTAGCATAGTGGCAGATTTAAAAACAAGACTAACTCATATGCTAATCAGGCAGAGATTGTCACTAATAGGCGGGGCTTTCCGCTCTCAGTGTTTCTGCAGACTGTTTTTATCAAGTTTGATTTTAAAAAATAGAATTAATACATATTTACTATTATGAGCAGGCTGTATTCACAGAATGTTGCTGCGCAACATTTAAACACCTTATAAAAGTGATTTTGCATAATAGGTCCCCCTTAATGTCTAAGCTGCAGGTTAAATAATGTCAGATCTTGGACTTTTTGTATGAAATTCATCATTTACTTTCATCAAATAATTGATAAATTAGTTAATAGATTTATCATTAGCTGCAGACCTACATCCATTCACATAGTCACTTCTTCCACAGGCAAACACAACTCCTCCCAAGCTGAGCCGAAATGAAGCCAAGGGCAGGGGCGCTCTGCTCTCGGACATCTGCAAAGGGGCCAGGTTGAAGAAAACGACCGGAGTCAATGACAGGAGCGCTCCTTTGATTGAGAGTAAGTGCAAAAACTGCTGACAGATTCTGAGGGCTCACGTATTGATAGGCTTTCGGGTTTTTGTTTACGCACATTAAACTAACAACCGTTATATGCAGTCGCACAAATGCTCCCAAATGTGTTATGAGGTCGCATAGCTTAAACTTCGGGCGCATTATACGACCAAAATAGTCACAATTTCGAGCTCTGTTTACCCTGACATAGGGCTGCATGATATTGGAAAAATCTAACATTGCAATATTTTTCTATTCTGTGATCGATACTGGGATAGAAATACGATTTCACTAGATTTGTTGAATAACTGTTTGGAAAGAATTTAGAATTTTAGACTGATTTCGATGAATCTGTAGGGCAGTGCATTTGCATAAAATATAAGAAACCTTCGACAAGCATTAGATATATTCAATAGAAAAAATAAACTAACTGAATAAACAGTGTTTCATTGTTTTCAGAGGAGTCCGTCTGTCTTCAGGTATAGTAATTGAATAATCAAATGTAAAATAATCCTCTTCGGAGTTTTCGTTTGATAAACAACTCAATAAAATGAATCGTTATTAATTTGTCAAAGTTACAAACGGCACATTTTCTTATGACTGAATGTGTGTAAAACCCTCACACAGTCACAGGCCTCAAGGAAAACTTGCAAAATGGTAAATAATTATCCAGACTCAACATTGCGTATATTCGTCATGTGACTGTTGCGAATAATCCCATTGCGAAGTCAATGCTGAAACGATATATTGTGCAGCCCTACCCTGACACAACCTACATCTCTATTTCTCACCAAGGCTGCATTTATTTGTCCAAATACACACAGGGTTCCTATGGGTCATGGAATTTCTGGAACATCATAGAATTTTAAAAGGTCTATTCGAGGGCTGCACATATCGTTTCAGCATCGATATCACAATGTGATCATTCGCTGTATTATCGTGGCCGGATGTACAATTTTGATTTTGTAATTTAGTTTTAGTTATTTTAACCTAATTATAATTGACCATTTGCATGTGTTTTTGAGGCCTCTGACCGTTTAATGATTTTAAAAGCATTTAGGCATAAGAAACTGTTCTGGTATTTATTTTATCATTTTTTTTAATTACTGTGCCTGAATACTGTTAGACTTGGAAAACACCATTTCAATTGTATCTCTTACTTTGTTTAGCGAAAGGTACTTTATTTTTTGCTGTATTTATCTATGCTTATAGATTGTTTATTAGATTTTATGCAGATGCACTCCCACTGCAGAATCATCCTAATCAATCTAAAATGATAAATTCTTTCCAAAAAAAGAGAATATTCATATCATAATATATATCACAGAATAACCAAATTTGGCACTTTTCGACTTTTCCATTTTCCTGCAGCCCTTGTAAATATTTTTGTTCAAGTTCAGGGATTTTATTTTGTGTTTTCAATTTTAGTTTGAATATATGTATATATATATATATTGCTATTTTGTTTTTATTATGCTGTTTAGTTAGATTATGATTTTTTTTTAGCTTCATTTTATTCCTTTCATTTTAATCAAATCGCCCAAAACTGTATTTGTTAACTAATAATATGCCATGATAATATAAATTTTTAAGAGCTTTGGCTTCAAAACATATGAGTTAAATTATCCATTGTTGTTCTCTACAATGGCTATTAAAGTAAAACAGAACGATATTCCTTTCAATGATATTTCCTTATCATTGTAACATTGTTTTATTATCATAATATAAGCACAATCGCAGCCTTTTTTGTTCATTAGATGTCAAGCAAATTCAGCTTTTTAGTCTGTAAAAGTCATGAAATTTGATATTTGACTAAAAATGGGAACCTCGTATACATTTAATTAGTAATAAAGTATACTGTATTACAATTTAATAATTCTCTTTCAGTGCTTTCAGTGTTAAATACGCCAATTTTAACAATCAATTGAGCATATTTAATATTTTAGTGCTCAAGATTAACAGAATTCTTTTGAAATATCAATCTTTTAATGACTTTATGAATGTCTGACTGTGATCAGTTTGATTTGTCTTTTAGTTAAAGTAATCATCACCAGACTTTTGAACAGCGATGTACCTTTTCAAACTGATCCATGAGTGTTCTGTGTTTCTTCAGAGCCGAAAGGAAGCGGTGGAGGCGTGTCCAGCAGTGGCGGTGGTTCTCCTGCACCAGTGCAGCCAGTAGGAGGCTTGTTTCAGGGTGGCGTCCCAAAATTGCGACCCGTAGGAGGTGTGTTAATTGTTGGATAATTTTTACGAAGCAGCTCACCAACAAATATACATTTTCACTCCCTCTATTGTGCAGAGTGTGTTTGGGTCACATTTTGAAGAATCACAATTTAATATGACTTATAACTTATAAAACAGATGATTTTAAATAACTTTACTATATATAACAAATTATTTGCAGATTTATTTATTGTAGGGTTATCTAGGAAAACTTGTTTCATAAACAAGATTATCAATAATGATCAATTACAAAATTATTATCAACAAGCTGTGGCAATCCCTGATAAATAAAGCACTAAGCTAAAGGAAAATGAATGAATATGGACACAGTTACGATTGATTGTTTCATTGGTCTGGTTATGCTATTTTACAGATGGTTCTGCAGGCCGGTCTGCATTGCACCCTCATGGCACTCGTTCTGCTGCTCCTCGCCCTCCCGGCAGTCAAGAAGACCCCGACAGTCCCTCTCAGCAGGTCTCTCCTCCTGAGTCTAGCCGTCCGCAGAGACCGTCCCTTCCTGATCTGTCCCGTTCCCCCGCTGGAGGCAACAGCCCCTCTACAGGTATGAAGCACAGCTCTTCTGCTCCGCCTCCACCTCCCCCAATGTCCCGGCGTGGGAACGCTCCTCCTGCTCCGCTGCAGAAGGCCAACGCACCTTTGTACAATCGAGAAAAGCCTCTTCCCCCGACTCCAGAGCAGCGCGGACCCTCTCCAGCA
This sequence comes from Danio rerio, assembly GCF_052040795.2. NCBI lineage: Eukaryota > Metazoa > Chordata > Actinopteri > Cypriniformes > Danionidae > Danio > Danio rerio. The sequence goes on from NC_141039.2 coordinate 6,580,493, forward strand.
CCGGTGCGTGAAAATGCCCCCCCTCCGCCCGTTAAACCTCCTCCATCTCCTGCAAGCAGCCGCTCTTCTTCGTCCTCCTCTTCCTCTCTGGCCCCGCCTCCTCCGCCATACCGCCAGCAGTCTGGGCTTTCCAATGGACCCTCCAGTCCTGTGAACGAAGCAGCCCCTGAACTGCCCCAGAGACACAACTCGCTCAGCAAGAAGCCTTCAGCGGCTGGACACACACCGACCCGTGGACATGCACCGCCTCCACCTCCATCACCCACCCCGCAGGCCGGCAGACCCCCTCCTCCAGCACGAGAGCCCCCGGGACGAGGAGCAGGTGAGCTGTTGTGTCTAAAAACTGGTGGATATGTTAGGGATACAGGGTGTCCGCGCAATCTTAAAAATACCTATTGTCTTATATTTCAAAAAGTAAATTTTAGGTCTTAAAAAAACTTAAATTCTCTGAAATATTGTGTTGTAGGTCTTAAAAGGCAAATATTTTACTCATTTTACAAGATGTAAGATAAGCCTTTGGTGTCTCCAGAATGTATCTGCCATCTGATCATTTATTATAGCCTGCAGAATCTGCCCATTTTGAGTACAGTGTAGCTGTTTTTGTAGCCTATGGCTTTAAATGCAAATGAGCTGCTTCCCCCCCCCCACCCTCTGAGATTAATTGAAATCGAATCGCAATTTTAAATGTTGTGATTAATTGCAAATAATGTATTATTTAATTTCCCCCGCCCAGAGCAAATGCATGACTGCCGTCTGTGTATGATAGTCTTACTAGCCAATTCAGTGAGCGCACTTTCGTTCTGCCCAATCAGAATTGCACAACCAGACTGGAATGTCTACTATTAAAAAAAAAAGTGGACAAGTGGTATAATGGTGTCTTGCTGCTTCAGAAGCATTAATAAGCAAATTAATATCAAAGAAAAGCAGCATTGGTAATATGGGAATATTTTGGTTTCAAAGTCACAGACACCGAACAAAAACAGGTCATTTTCAGGAGCTGTTGCAGAATTGTTGCCATGACTTGCAGATTAGAGCTGAAGCTTGACCACAAAGTTAAATCACAAATGAAATCGCAATATCTCCAAAAAAAAATCATTCCCACATGCGTCTGATACACAGTGCCAGAAATGCACTCGGATGAAGCTGAAATACAGCTCCTTAGTCAAAAATACCAAGTAAGTTTGTTTCATGTATTTGTGGTGGAGTTTATTCAAGCCTTTCTGAAATGATGAGTCAAGTACACACACACATAGATATTAGTGTTTACTGACACTATACGGCTGTGGTTAAGATCCTATCTGTCTATCTATATATATATATATATATATATATTTATATATATATATATATATATATATATATATATATATATATATATATATATATATATATATCGATTAAGAATTACAGCGATTTTATTAAAGCGTCTTTATTACAAACATGCTTTGTTTTAAAAACGTTTTAAACACAGTATGAAAATCACAGTTGTAGCTTGTTTTTATTCCAGTTTATTGGCAAAAAAAAAGTTCTGTGGATGTGTGTATACATGTTCATTATAGAAACATGGCGCCTGTCAATCAAATCAGTGGGGCGGGATAAACCGCACTCCTATGTCACATTGCGGTGGGCCTTAAAATCACTAGAATTTTTTTGGTTCCCATTTTAACATCAGGAAATATAAAAAAGAGACTTGTGTTCATATCACTCCAAATGTGACAGTGGACAAACTATACCTACACACGGTTCTGTCCAAACAGCTTACAAAAGTTGATTTTCATCATAGCAGCCCTTTAAATCATTTTACAGAAGTATTGTTTGTCCATGTAAAGCAACACAATCAGCTCAACACTCATACACCAACAGTCCAACCAAATAAAACTTGTTTTATTTATTAATTTTATTTACTACTATGCTTTAATCGTCTTTTTTCATTAATATTTGATTAAAAGCACAAGCAAGTCAAAATCTAGTAAAACAACCACCAGGTCATTAAAAAAACATTGGCATTTAGCCCTGTATTAATCTGTAATTTCATTCATGATGTTCTTAAAAAGCCTTTCATTTGATTTTTTTGTGAAACCTGCAGAAACCCTGAGATAAAGGACATCCAGGAGATTGTTTTCACAGAATATGTAATATAAAGCCCAATGTTGAGCTGTTCTCTGAAGGGCTTTATTCTGTGAAAGCAACCATATCTGATGTACTTTATCCTATTACATGGCTACATGACACAAAATAGAAAAATTAGACACAAAATATTTTTCTGAACCATGTTAGTTTATTAATTCTTTAATTAAACGCAAAGCTGACAGAAACAAAACCGGCTGATTCAAGAAAATGGAGCATAAAAACCTGTGCATTATTCAGTCACAAGATGGCGCCAAACTGACAGAAACAAAAACAGATGAATAGAGCTGATGGAGCATACATAGGACGATGCTTGAGGACAGAATTAGCTTTGCTTTTACATGAGAGAATTAAAATTTGCTCACAGCTTTTGTGACGATGCAGATTTTCTAACTATGGATCAATATATATATCAACTGCAGTCTGTTTTACAACTAGAAAAGCTGTGATTTCTTACAGTAATTTTACAATGTATTTCTGATAAGCATGTTTCACTAGCCTTTTCTGCAGTTTTCTGTCACAAGTTCCTTCAGATTTCAATTCAATATTCTGATATGGTAAAAAATATTCTTATTTTTTCACCATATGTTTATCTTTAATCCTTATTATTTAAATATTGATGTGCCGCTTATAGTATTTGTGGAAGAGGGTATATTTTATTTTAGGAAATTATTTGATGAATAGAGTGATCAAATAAACAGCACTCGTTTTAATTTCAATTTTTTTGTGGTATTATCAGTGCTGTCACTTTCAATCAATTCATGATTCATTTTTTAAATAAAAGTATTAATTTATTTAAAATAAATCACTTGAACCTAAAGCTTTGAATCATAATGTGCTTGAGTCATTTAGAAAGTTATATATGTTATACATTTTTTTCCTTTTGTATTTTCTGTTTTATTTTATAGCGTAACAAAAAGAAGTCTGCTCTTTTTATCCACAGTTAAAGGCAAACATTTCTTAGCCCTACTTTAAACATTTTAATATTGAAATCAAATGTTTAACAAGCGATGAACATCAAGGAAGTTTTCACAGTATTTCCTGTATTGTTTTTCCTTTTGGAGAAATTCTTGTTTTTCCTATTGTTTTTTTTTTTGCTGGATAAAAAACTGTTTAAAAAATTAAGAACAATATTAGCCCACGTAAGAAAACTGTTTTCTCAATTGTCTATAGAACCACTGTAGTCCAATGCCTCGTCAAATTAAGCTAATTTACCTAGTTGAAATACCAAATTAAGCTTTTAATAATAGTATCTTGCAAAATAACTTGAAAAATATGATGTACTGTCATCAGGGCAAACACCAAAGAAATTGGTTATTAAATACCAATGTTATATGTTATATTTTAAAAACAAAATTTTAGGCCTTAAAGTCTTAACTTCACTCTAAATTGTTGTCTTGCAGGTCTTAAATCATTTTTAAATGGGTCCTAATTTTTCTTTGTTTATGAAAAGCCACCCAATTTATCCAACAAACATCCAATCAGCAATACATCTCAATAAAGCATTCAGCAAAACTCTATTTAGACATAATAATATAACAGTCTGTTGTGCATATTATCTAGTTTATTAAAGTTTTAAAGATTTTTTTTAAAGTTGGACAAATAAAGGTTTGCATGTTTTGACTCATTATTTATAATAAGTGGCTAACAACCTTAGCGTTTAGCTTAATATAAGTCTAAAATTTTATTCTTGATGGTCTTGAAAAGGTCTTAAAACCTTGGTGACACCTGCAGATTTAGATTTCTAGGTACTAGTATCTTGCTTGATGTCACTTTGTCATGCCTTCCCAGCTCCTCCCGTTCCTGGGCAGCCATCGAGGAATGGTCGTGATGCTCCACCACCGCCTCCACCACCTTATCGGACTCATGGCACCAGCTCAGATGCCCCAAGCCGAGGCAAGCCCCCTCCTCCCCCCTCCCGCACCCCAGCTGGACCCCCGCCCCCTCCCCCACCTATCCGAAATGGACACACCTCTATCTCCCGCTCCTTTGTAGGTGAGTCCTTCAAACTCACTGTCAGCCACACCTGCAGCCTCACCCGCTCATTTCAGCCTCCACCGTTCATCTAGAGGTTTCTAGTGCCTAGGGTTGTCAAAAGTATCGACTTTGGTAAAAATTTGGTACCAATTCATTTTTACTGTTAATATTTGAGCGTGTTCTTAATTGTGTTCACATGCTGAACAGATATGACTGTGAGGGTCGTCGGTTTATCACTCTCCACCAAGTGTAAATGCAGGTTTAGGCATACTGGATTGTTTTAAAGCCGTGTCTATCAGCTGATCTGTCTGACATACAGTGCTTAATATCGTTTAAAATGAGTACACCACATTTTGAAAATGAATATTTGATCAATTTCTCAGTGAATATCTTTAGGTACCATTGTACAAAACAGATTTATTTATTAATATAATATTTTAGACACCGAATATCTTTAGAAATATAATACATTTAAATTCATGTGAAATATTGGAAAATAAAATTATAAACTACAAAAATAGTTTTTTCCTGAATTTTGCCCGTTTTTTATATATATATTTTAAAATATTTTTCCTATAACATTAATTTGGGTGTACTGCTTTTGAACCATTATTAAGCTATTTGTTAGATAAGCTCCAGATTTGGTATCAGATGTAATGTACATGCACAAATATAATATTGTAAAGCCTATAGAAAATACACATTTAAATGAGATTTTTGAGACCTGTACTCATATATGTTGAGTATGCAGATGAGTGATCCTCTGATGGATCGACTGATCGATGCCGCTTTTTGAAACGATCCAGTTTCCGTGTATTTGTGTTTGCAAAGTGGTAAAAGGATGGTCTTCACAGCCGATAACAGTCATATCTGGTGAGTACGTGAACACATTGGCCAATCGGTGGTGTTTAAAAACATGCACAAATATTAATGGGGAAATGGATGTTTTTTTTTTTCAGTACTGAAGTTCATACTTTTGACAAACCTACTAGCGCTGCACTGGGCATTTTTCAAGAAATGATACTGACGTGTGATGTGAACCACTCCGTGTGTTTATCTATCTTTTTATTGTGTATTTGTGAAACAGGTGATACAAAATGCAGTACGTAAAAAAAATATTCAGATTAGTTAAAAAAAAAAAAAAGATGTGCACAATTCGTTCTGTTCCTAAAGTGCATTTATGATGCTAATTAAGATATTTGGATTTTAAAAAATGTGCTTAATGGTTTTCAGAACTGTTGTCTATATAGTAATTTAAAGTGTCATTCCATTTGAAAAGGTTAGTGTAGTTGCGTGTTTGTAAAGTTTTTGGCCTTTTGTTAATATTTTACTCTTTTAGCAGAGACACCTATCTAGAGTGACATAAAAGTGCTTTAGCATCACATGAACATCACTTAATGCCAATGAAAAAAACAATTACATTTATTCATTAACACGATTGGGTTTGCTCAATAAGGCTAATTAATTAAATTGTCCAGAGGTTATTATCATTGTTTAATGTTAAGTTTATGTGTGAAACTTCTATAAAAGCTTTTATTTTACTTTAAAAGAAGAACTTTACTTTAAATTTGGACTTTTTTTGTGAAAAGAAATCACTTTTGCTTACCAAGGCTGTGTTTGAGCAAACATATTTGTAAAGTATTGTGATTTAAAAATATTATTTAGATCAGCAATTTCAAGCTGAATGTTCAACATCATTACACCAGTCTAATGTCACACGATCATTAAGAAAATAGATGCTCAAGTAGCATTAATTAACAGTAAATGTTGAAATCGTTGTGGTGCTTTTTTCTATTTTGTGGCAGCAAGAGGCAGGACTCTTTATGAATACAATTTTCAAAAGAAAACACTGACATGACAGACAGTTTTGTAAAATTATAGGTCTGTCAACATTGATGGTTTTGATGGATCCTTTTTGAATGTGTAAAATTATCAGATGCCAAAATGTATTCTTTATGTATGATGTGTCTTGTCACTCACTTCTCTAATATCAATTTTTCTCCCCAAATGTCAGATGATTTTGAGTCCAAGTATTCATTTCATCCTCTGGACGACTTCCCCCCTCCAGAAGAGTACAGGCACTTCACAAAGATATACCCAAGCAAAGCTAACAGAGGTAAGTCTCAAAGACTGAACAGTTTGATTTGTATTTAATTCTTTTTGTGTCTGATTGTACTGGTACAGTGCCTGCAGGCTCATACAATGCCAGGTTGACCATCAGCTGATGTTTTACTATCAATCAACATCATTTTTACTAGTGTGAAGTTTTTTTTTAAATGTTCTTTTTTATGCCAAATTGGATAGGTAATTTCTGATATCATGAATTTGATTGTCACTAGTAAAATTATACATTTTGGATATTACTTTGCTAATTGCTGATAACAGAAATACATTTTAGAAATCAAAAATAACAAATGTATCATGTTGAAATATAGTCACAGATATCAAGAATTAACAATTCAACTTCCTCCACTGGAAGTCTTTTCCATTGAAATGAATAAGATTGTTCTGCATTGTCGCTGGCATTAAATTCCTGAAATCAGGAATTGACATTTAACTTTATTTAAAATTACAAAAATCTAAAAATAAACTTTTTCACTAGTAGCATCAATATCAAGAATAGTCAGTAATCAAGGGGTGTAGATATTAAAAATAAAGGCTTTTACTAGTAGGCATTGAAATTCTGTTTTTCCATATCTGAAATTCAAAGTTGAATGGCAGCCAGTGGTGAAATTTAACTAATGAAAATAGAATTAAAGGTATTGGGAACTATATTTTACCTAGGTAAAATGCTTTTTGTTGATATCAGAAACTTAATTTTAACTAAAGAAAAATGAATTGTTGATATCCGTTAGGGCTGCACATAGTTTTATCAATGATATCTACACAGTAGAGTGGTCCCTCTTTAATCGTGGGAGTTACGTTCTACAATAATATGCAATAGGTGAAATCCACAAAGTAGTCAGCTTCATTTTGTTTCAATTTTATAGATGTTTTAAGGTTGTTAAATTTAATGTAATGAACCTATGGTTAATTTATTCCGTAATGCCACCCTACAGTTTTGTAACGTTACTTTCCATTAGCATGTCCCGAAGTCCAACTTTTTGTGCGATGGTTAGCATCTTCCTCTGCCTTTTTGGTTGCTACTGCAGGTGCAGATTGTTTTGTCGACATTGTGGGGTTTGTTGGGGACAAAACTTGCAAACATACAGTATAGCACTTCAGAGTCGCACTGTTAGCGATTGAAGATTTACGTAAATTTGGCAAACAAAACTGCGTGGCTGCGAAAGATGAACCGCAAGGGACCACTGATTACTGATACATATTAGTTTTGTTTCTGCATACTGTTATTCTACATTTGTATATTCCATGCAGATGCACTCCTCAACAAAATCATCCCAATCAATCTAAATTATACGAAAAATTCACAATAAAGCCATTCCAGTTATCTTGTAAAATATTGCACATAAAACATAACATCAAATCCAAATATTGCAATGTAAGTTTTTTCAGTGTTGTGCAGCCTGGATATCAAGAATCAGGTGTTACTAGTGTAAATCTAAAGCATTTTTGATATCAACTGTTTAATTGGTGACAATATTTTAACTGATGTTAATAAATAGATAAAAAAAAATGCAGGTTGTTAATATAAGCAATTCATATCCTGATAATGAATAAAATTCAAAGGGGCTTGCCATAATTTGTAATCGAAGTTGTTGTCATTTGCATGAAGTAGAGCATTTCTGAGCTTCACGCCTGCATCATGTCACCAATAGTAACTGTTGCTGGAAGTTGCCATTGAAATTAATCGAATTGTGCTGCTTTCTTTCTGGGGCTTTAAGTCTTGCGGGGGGGGGAATTCAGTGATTGTTTTCCATGCTGTATATTTGAACTCATTGGTATGCGTGTTTATTTGGCAGTAATGAGAGGAGCGCCACCTTTGCCACCTGTCGGAAGGTAAACACTGTGAGCTGGATCAGAGACGAAGGTTCTTCACACAGACCCATACGCTTCTAAACAGACAATCTCACATGCACATCTAAAGACACAACGCCTGCACCTTATTAACAGCCATTCCCCCTTCATTGGATAACATTCCTCCACATTCACAGCAGAGGCTCATCTTCATTCAGAAAAGAGTGAGGTGAGAGAAAGTCATGGATTAATAGTGACCAACGTCATGTTTTGTTTGACATTTCAAGACTTGGCCGTGCGCTGAGAGAATAAATAACACGTAGCACTCGATATGGGAAGAAAACGTCAACCATATCATAAATGGTTTAGTTCTCTCAGTCGCTGCCCAATGTCATGCACTGTGAGTTGCTCAGATCTACAACGTGTCACTGCTTTGTTCGTTTTTGTCTTGCTCGTGCCCCTTTTTGTTTTCAGGGAACAGCCATTACCTTTAAGTTCTCTCAGGGGGGTTGTTGGACTTCATTATCCTCTGGTAAGTTTATGAGTTACAACAGGTCCAAAAGTGCCAACAGATGCTCTGCCATTAATAAATCAGCACGAGTCGTAACAGATCCTCCAATGGGAACCAATCGGTTGACTTGCCTTTTGTTCTTAAGATGGTTTTATTTCAGGTTTGGACTCTTCACATTGTTCTGTAACCTCATCTGCATTGTAAATCTTGGCTTTTCCCTGTTGCAGGACGGCACTGCTGTGCTCCTTTGCTTCGTTTATGACCTGGTTGAAAGCAAACCTTGTCCACGTGCTGCCTACTGACTGTTTTGTTGTTGTTGAAGTTGGGCAGCGTTGCTTCAACCTGCCTTTATGCGAGCATTTTAACCATTATTGAACTTGATTTCGAATTTTCCAAGTTCAATGCATGCTGCTTTTGGAGACTGAACCCCGATGTAAAATTTGCATGTAAAGTTGCAGTTTTGTTTTTAAACGGTGCATCTGTTAACCAAGGGTTCCCGTTGGTTGTCGTATGCTGTATAGTATTGCTGCAGAAATGTGATAACTAGTCATTTCATTCAAGAGACGTTCACCTAATTAGCTTGTTTGCTGTCAGACTAGCCAAACATACACCTGTTAATCTTTACCTGGAACCGATTAAGTGTCATTGTTTGATTTTCTGAGGCACTACATTTCCTTTCTGTGGAAGAGCTAACATCTTTTTGTTGGATGATTATTTTTATTCCTCTGTTGTTGTTCTTCTGCCTTACATTTACTGGTTAACGTGTCGGTACGGGATTTGTACAAAAAAAAATGTGTATTTACAGGTACATAGGAAGAAACAGTAGTGACTAGTCTATTTTTAAGTTGTAAAAAGCTTGTAATATAGTAAATAATAATGTCAGGCAAACATATTCAATTGTAAACTAATCGTTACTTGATGGGACGTTCTCAGTTATGGTTGATTGGTGGAGGATTTTTTCCAAGACTAACACTTGTC